>NW_004955421.1:26844465-26875194 GCF_000276665.1 Chinchilla lanigera
TGGAGAAACAGGAAGATACCTTCTAGCATCATGGTGGGCATCCTGGAGAAACAGGAAGAATAAGTAGACATGATGTTTTATACTCAGGTTAAGTGTATCAAGTGGATCTATGAAAAAGGTCCACTGGAAAGATCAGCACTAGTGTTGCTTCTGTCCAGTGTATCACTGGCTTAGGACTACGGGGAAAATATGTAAAAAATAAAAGATATTCTCAACTAAGAAGGCAAGCAGGATATTAAATGACACTGTTACAGTTAACTAACATTTAATGAGCACTTACCATGGGTTGGACATGCTTTTAAGTATTTCACATTTAAGAAAGACAACTGGAGAATGTAAAATTCCTACTGCATTACTCTGTATTAAAGTACTATCCTTTTTTTCTTTCAAGTACTCTGACATAAAACAAGGAATTGAAAAAGTTTAATAAACACACACATGCAAATATAGGTGTGCATGTGTGTATTCCATCTTCATATAAAGTTAATTAAGCAAGAGAAAGTTAACATTTAATTAAAAATTTTGTCACTAATTCTAGCCCTGGTGATAAGGTGGAAGAATATAATGGTTGTCACCTGTCTGTATGTTGATTTATCATTAATTAAAGCCCAGCTGGTAAAGGCGTCCTTGGAACTCAAGTGATGAGACACTGTTCAGATTTAGTTGCCATGGGTGCAAACGGAGGTCCCTGGAGTCACTAAATCCGTTTCATTCTTATGCCAATTTAGACACCACCATCTATACAATCCAAATCCCTTTGTTAAGGCTAATATAAAGACCTGCAAAAACAACAAACATCACTTCTCAAAATAATTGTTTCAAGACTTCAAAGGTATTTCAGAGATGTCTAGAAATCCCTGAGTATTCCATGTGCTTTTCATAGAATCCAGCAGGCTTAAGAAGATCACACTGTGCTAACAATATCTCCTTCTCTGAGAAATATTGGAGTGTTGAGCTTTTGGGAAATCTCTCTCTAATCTTGGTTTGGGAATACATTCATAAATCAGACTTTCTTTCACCCTCCTCCCCCTGTCCTCTTGTTTAAAAATAAATACCCTTGCCCTACATGTACCACACTAAATGGAGAGAGAACCTGCCGTGTTCCACAAGGATGTGTTTTCAAAAAGACAAGCTAACTCTAGTCTGGAAGTAGAGGAGTGAATGTTCTACAAAAGAACATAATCCCCATTCAGATGTAATTGCAAATCTAACGCAGAATCAAGTTTGTATCTGAAGGGTACAAAATGGAAAGTCTCTAAGAGGCAAAATGGACCACCAAAGACAAAATAATCTATGCCAGCCATTTTGTATTTCCAACCAGATGGTCCCTTTTGCCTTTCTTCCACAGTTCCTTTGACTAGAATCATCACGCTGAGAAGGCAGGGCATTGTGTTCAGTTTTAAAACCAACTTCTTTAGATCACCTCCCTTTTATGACTTCAAATTTCATAACTCATTTTTGCTAACTGCCACCCCTACGGAGCAAACAGGAAGGTGCAGGTGTGAATGTATCACCAGAGATCTCGTACTGCTTTTCAGAAGCAGATTTAACCCGCTCCAGTGAGTTCGCGTTAGGTGTGTTTATGAGATATATCATTTCCAACTTGAGTTAATGAAATTTTTTTGAAATATCAAGTAAAAACATTGCACAGCCCTCCTGTCCTTGTCTTTTTGATTAAAGTTTAAAATACATTCACATATTAAATACATGGCTGAAATTCTTGCTGAGAAAATACCTATTAGTAACAACAAATTATGACCTGCTAGGTCACTGAATTGGCAACGGTGTGGCTTTACATAACCCACAACCCAAAATTCAAATGGATGCAGACAAGGGCTGCTTTTGAGCATTAACGGCAAGGTATAAACCAAATCTAAATCTAGGTTCCATTTGACTTGTGCTCCCTCTGGAGAGAGTCTGGCCCATGATTTAGCCCGTGGATATTCCCTGCAAGGTTTTGTGACTATCAACCATTGTGAATCCAGCCATTGTGGTATAGAACCTCCTTTGTGCTCTCAGATGCCACCAAATTCACATAGATGGCTGGAGCTTTTAAATAAAGTTGGATTTAGAAATATGACCAAGTGCTGTGACATGGCAGAACACAGTGTTTCTTTATATTTCAAGATATTTCTGGAGATTGAAAAGAATCCAGGCTACGTAATTTACTGATATAACCCAGAGGGAAAAATGTTGTTAGTTTAAAAAAAAAGATTTGCACCATGAGAGGCATTAAATGTAATGCTGAGTCTCAGAATTACTCTGCTGCTAATCCCTGGTTCAGGAGAATTCTGGTCCCGGTATTCACAGACCAACATTATACATATTTACAAATATTGCCTTTATTTGCAAACATTGCAGAATGTGCCTAAAGACAGTATTTTTCCACTGATGTGACCCCTTGGTGAGTTGTGAAGTTGGGTTTCAATGTTGTGTATTGCAACTTCTCTTATTTGTAAATGAAAGGTATTATAGAATCAATAATTATCGGAGTGTGTCTCATGTTAAGGAGGTAAGTATTACTCAGTGAGATGTTTTGGTTTGTGTGTACTTGGTGGGCTTGTCTCCTTACGCTGCAACGTGAAATAATGTTTAATGTCAGTATTGTGGGAAGTTTACTTCCTTTTGACAACAAAGAGTTAAATGTAGAGAAACTTCACTCTATAACTGAATTTAACTTCCCAGACTCTGCGTGCGCATGTGTGTGTGTGTGTGTGTGTGTGTGTGTGTGTGTGTGTGTGCGCGCGTGTGTGCGTGTAGAACAATAGAAGAGGGAGGCTTTTTACCTTTCTGTTGTGTGTATGTTTCCATGTGTGATTCTGCAATGGAAAGCATAAGTCACAAGAAAGAGAAAGCAGTATTTGACCTCTGAGTTACAACAGTCACTGTCACTCCCAATCCTATCCACTTAAAAAGTGGAACTTCTCCAGCCAGCTGGTAACATTAAGGACATGAGTAATGTCTTAGGGAACGTGAATCCATTCTCAGAAAAGAAGTATGAAGGACTGGGAAACATGACACGTTAGTCAATTGATTCTATCTCTTTTGCTCTTAGGCAACTAAACGAGAATAGCAGCATTTCTCTCTCCCTCTCTCTCTCTCCCTCTCTCTCCCTCCAAGACTGGTCTTAAATTCATAACTCAAGCAGTCTTCCCACCTCAACCTCCCAAGTAGCTTGAATTACAGACATGTGCCACACATGCATATTTCTCTACACATAAAAAAAACACAAGTCTCTTGGGAGAAATCATATGATTAACATTGGATTTTTGAAACAATAAAATTCTTGTAATATCTTGGAGATGATGTAGTCACACATTTCTGAACCAAAACTAAAATGTATTCATTGAACTATGAAAGGAAGTGTCCCTTCCTGAGGTGATACAAATAAGTCAGAGCAAAATTCGTCATATGTATAAAAATGTACCAGATTGCTTAACGTGGATGTGCTTAATTTGTGTTCTCAAAATGAATTTAAAGGTGAGGGTTTACCGCAAAAACGAGGGTCAACTGGTCAAATGCATTGATGCAATTAAATTTCAGTTTGTTGAGATGCGTTTGATAGGTCTTAGTAAGAGTAAATATAAATAAAGGTTGTTTAGAGATGTGTGCGTTTGGGGGTCTTTTAACATTTATCTGAAAAAGCATTTGAAGTTAACCGCTTATGTGATGAGGCGGAAGCACTGTGAGCTGTGTTTTCTAAGACACGGAGTAGGAACTGACACAGTGCTCCAGCTTTATGAGCTCGGTATAAGGAGGCATGGTGACAAAGAAACAGTTTCAAAGTAAATGCTGCTGTCTGCGAAGCTGATGATTTAAGAGTGCTTAGGCCCAGGTCTATGTGTGTTGTTCATAGTTCAGATTCAGATTCTGTCACCTCTTTTCTTAGGCTTCAACCATTTCTGCCAAGTTTAAATGCAGCTGGCCTCCTGCTGCATCTCCAGCTCCACCCCTCTTTTACAGATCTGAATGCTCTATGTTCTCTGATGGCCAGAACAAGTCTCTCTGACACTCCAAAGCTTCTCCTGGTGGCAAGGCCTTAGATGGTCACCCCTTCTGCCTTGAGTTTCCTGGCTGGGAACTTTCTGCCTCTGTCAGCTGACAAGAAGAACGTGAGTTACATCAGGTGTCAGTGCTTTTGAAGATTGGATGTTTTGTTTCTGCCGATACGTAACTGTCTTCCTCTAGATAGAACCTATTGTCACTGGCTTCCAAGATAATACTAATCAGTACCGTTACATGCATTTAAGGTCATTTTTACAAAAGACAAAGAGCAGATGAAAACTTAAAGGAAGAAAGCATAAGAAATGATACGATAGAGGTTTATCATCGCAGAATGTCATAAGAATAGTTATACTAGGAAATACATGGACTTAGTAGGTAAATAACAATATTTTTTATTTTGAAGAGCAAAGAACAAAATCACAATAACAAAAAGAAAAACAAAATCTCACAAAAGCTATAAAAATGATACAGAATTTCAAAGTAAGATGAAGGGGCTGGGGAGTTAGCTCAGCAGTACAGCTCCTGCCTGGCAAGCGCAAGGTCATGAGTTTGATTCCCGGTACTGGAACAAAACAAAAAACCAAAAAACAAAAAAAATAAGATATAGGAAATCAACAATGGTTGTTGTATTACTTATTGTTATCTTCAAAGTAGTTGCTCATATTACCAGATATAGGTATGCAAGATTGATCAAACAATTAAACATTAACTGTTCCTTTCAATAAACCAATAGAAATTGGTAGTACAATTATCTTAGCTATCTTGTGTGTGTATATACATATTCCTTTCTTTCTTTCTTTTCTTCTTTCCCTCATCCCAGTTGTTCTTTCCTTTTGAGCATTTCTTTGCCTTTCACAATATCTATTGTACCTTTCAGATTTTATTTACCCTTTCAGGTTCTTACCATAGGAAGAATATATGATATTTGCACATGTGAGTCTGATTTATTTCACTCATGAATATGGTCCCTAGTTGCATCCATTTACCTGTAAAATCCTTGAGTTTATCTTTTTTTATAGCTGAGTAATACTCCATTGTATAAAAATACTACAAATTAACAATAATTGATAGAGCCTTTTATCATTTTGTAATAGATATTTGGAGTTATGGAATGAGCCTGAATTTCTTCCTGCGTCACATTTCTCTTCTACTGAATCTTTTGGTAGGACATCAGTCCTAGCATTTAGATGGTGTCATTCAGGATAGCTGTGTTTGCAAGTGACCAAGTGGACTTCAACAATAACATAGAGTTTGGCCAAATGTACTCAAAATTCTGGAGTAGAACAGGCTATGGATGTGTCTCAATGTCCAGGCTCTGCACCATTGTCCTGCAGTGCGCTAGATCCACCCTCCTGTGTCTGCTGGCTTGGTCCTCAGCTTGATCTTAAGGTAGCAGCATTAGCTCCCAGCCCAACACATGCATAAGACAGACTGTACAAAGGGACAGTGGTGTGTGTGTGTGTGTGTGTGGTGCTGAACATTAAACCCAAGTCCTTCGCACTGAGATACTGTGAACCTCCTGCTTCAGCCTCTCAACTACAGGGATTACAGGTGTGTGCTACTACGCCCAGCTTAAAGGAAGAATTTCAAGTTACATTTCTGTAAGAAAAGCATTTTTCAAAAATAACCTTGCATATGATACCCCCAACCTGTTGTGCCAAAGTGTATCCCATGACCTTGCCTACAACTTAACCAGGCCAGTTTTCTCACCCTTAGAACTCTGGGCAGGATGAGGCTCACAAGAGAAACCTGAGCTAAGTGCAGATAAGCAGCAGGCACATGGACAAATTCGCAGTGAAGAAAGGAGTAGATGCTATACAGAAAAGCTGCGACCCCCCTGTCGTGGCTGATACATTGTGTCAACTTGCGGGGTCTAGAGGTTTGGCTAAGTGACTCAGCAGGAAGCCAGGGTGCTTACTTTGTATACATCCTGAGCCTGTGGAAGAGGAGGGCATGGAGATTATGTGAGAGCTACACGCCCCTTAGGTGCAGTAGCCTGTTTACAATGTAAGGGAGGGAAAGAGGCTGCTTGCCTCCATTCCCCCCCTTCCCCATTTGCTCTGGCTGTTTGCTGTTCGGCTGCCATTCCCCCCTTTGCTCTTGTTGCTTTGCTACCTTCTGCCTCAGAGCCAGCCAAATAGGGACTGAAACCTCCACAAACTGTAAGCTAAATAAACCTTTCCTTCCTTCATTTTGGGCGTTGGGTATTTTGTCTCAGCAACAAGAGAAAAGTAACCAAGACACACCCCTATTCCAACTTGTGCAAAAATCTTTTCTTCCTGAGTAAAAGCTCAATGTACCACTCTAAGGACCACCTTTCTGTGAGCTGGTGGTGTCTCCCGTTGGTTTGGTTGAATAGAAAATTCTTCCTGCACAGAGTCTATTGTTTCTACAATAATTCTGTAGATATATTATTAGGGGAAACTAATAAATATTTAGTTACTTCAAAAAATTCATTTCATATACCATCACTAAACATGTACCAATAAAAAATAAAAAAACAAAAAAATACATAACCAAAAAAGGGTAATTTCCATATATATTTTTGCATACTTGAAATAGTATAAAGAACATGATGACTCACCAAAGAAATACTGATGCTACTTCGCATTTGTGTGTATTCTTTTTAGAAACGACTGTACCTTTGCAGTCATTTAATATTTTAATTCAACAGAATTTCCAATATTCTGTTTACTGAAAAGCATTTAAGAAAGTGTCTCTCACTGACAATTAATGATGATACATGCATCTTATGGTTGTTATGAGAGTGTTTGATAGTAAGAAAATTTCATTTTTATCATTTCTTTCTTGGGGGTATACTAGGAAGATATCTCTGCCTATAAAAAATAATCACTAACTTAGAGCCTCAGTACTAAGTATTTGGAGTAATGTCACTGTATTTGGGACACGGTTTAGCTTGTTTTCCTGAACATGAAAGCAATCT
The DNA here is from genome assembly GCF_000276665.1 of Chinchilla lanigera. NCBI lineage: Eukaryota > Metazoa > Chordata > Mammalia > Rodentia > Chinchillidae > Chinchilla > Chinchilla lanigera. Next base: position 26,851,415 of record NW_004955421.1, read on the forward strand.
TGTAGTTTTCACCTAGAGAATTATTCACTCTTCCTGAAGTGAAAGCATACTAAATCTTGAGTTACAAAATCTGTGCTATATCACATAAATTTCTTTATATTTATTGAGTAAATTTTTTACTAAGAAGCAGAGACCACATACATTCAAGATAGGAGATATCTACTGAGTATGTCTCTGACGTGCTAACTTTTAATGACACATTATACTGATTTAAATGAATCCTTGAGACTAATGATATTTTACGTACTCCTTCCTTTAATTTGTTTATGCTTGGTCGTTTGCTGGGAACTGTGGTCCTAAATCAGTGTTACTATCAAAATTCCAAAGATAAGAATAACTTGAAGAATCAATACTTTTTATAATTCATTAGATGAAAGATCAATATCCATAACCTATAAAATCCTCAACAAATTCATTGAGTTCAACAATAGCACACAAGTGAAAGAACATACAAGTAGGCAAATGATTGAGAGAGAAACTGCAGTGGCGTGCCACAAAATGGCAGGATGACAGGTCACGTGTACAATAAAAGCCTGCGTGCATGGCGGGCTGTACATCCAGTTTCTAAGCTCTCCCACCCGGCACAGCACCAAAACTGCTAACAGTGCATTTCTTAAATATATTCCATTGCAAAGCAAAGCATAACTGCTTTAAAATAAGTATAAAAATATTGACGAGGCTAAAATAAGAGGAAATAGAAATGAAATCAACTAGGAACTATGGCTAAAATTTGCTTATCTTTAAACACAAAGTTTGAGGAGATGGAGTATTCATCTTTGATTTAAAACAATAATACACCAAGCCAAATATTTCCTTTCTTTAGCACAATGTGAAAGCAATGCAGAGGGGAAAAAGTATGGTTATTGTCCTTGTTTTCCTTCTGTGGAATTTGTTATAAGATGGCAGCAGTTTATTAGTTTAAAACTTGCAGGGAATCTTTCAATAACAAAGAAGCAAATTTTTAAACTAGGCCCCTTGTAGAACCAAATTGTTGGAGCCCCAGGACTCTCTCTCCTTTATTGATGGATTCAGATGCTTCCACTCTATCTATAGGTACCACAAATAAAGTGTTGTTAGTGGTTGAATGATATTGACATAGCTATCAGCAATCCGCAGATTTTCATTTTGAACTGTGGCATCCCGAAATAAGTTGAAGCGAAATAATATCCCAGTGTTGAAAGATTTCAAATTCTTTTTATTGATAGGTGAAGTCCAGAACTAGATACGAGTAGTAAGTGAAAATGCTTGGAGAGGGCAGAAATAAGAACTGGACTGCTGTCTGCAGTTTTGGAGGGAAAAAACAAGAGGAGAGGGAGAAGCCAGCCGTTCTCCCTTCTGTTTGGTATATTAAGCTTCAATTCACCTTGGGCTCTTTATCTACTTTTCATCAGGTTTGCCTCTCTGCTTTATCCTCTGCAGAGCTCTGTACAGAATTATCAGCACCACAACCCTTTGGCAACATTTAGTGGGAAACCCTGGGAGGTCAGCAGTATGAGCCAGTGTAATGACATCTTCCTGCCTGGTACCAAGACAGCATCCATCATCATTTAAGCAGACACATGATGCTGCTAGACAAAACCTCAGCCATGCAACACATCAGTCTCCCATCACAGAGCCAGCACCATCTCAGTGTCCACAAGGAGCCGGAATCTCAAGGCTAGATACCCAGGGCCTAGCTCAAGCTTCAAAGAAAATTAAATGCACTAAATCAGTTGGTTAATTATCTGTGTCATTGACCTTGGTCCCTTAATGGGAAAATATATTTCAGACGCTGCGTGGCTGTAAACAAAGAATTATAAGGTGACATTCACTGCATAATTGACAGACTGGTGTGCATTTAAATAGTTTGAAGTAAAATAAGCCAGTGCCTTTCCTTTTTTTGAAATTCCATACATTTCTTGTTCCCTTGACATATACCTCACTCAGTTTCCCTAAGATCAATACACTGTGTCTTCTGACTTCATTTATCTTTTGATTAAAACTGCTGCGTTGAGCAAAGCTGCTGGGAGAGCTCTTCCTGTCTCCTAATTGTCAGACAGTCCTCTGAATTTTTTTTAACCTTGCCAAAAGCTGAAGTTCCCTTCATTGGTACAGATCCCTGCTTCATAGCGACAGAAGCTCTCTCATCATGGATTGCTTTGTAACATAGATTTGCCATCCGTTCTGTGAGCCAGAGTATAACGTAGAAATTCATCTTAGAAGCCAAATCCCAAGGGCATAACACTATGTGAAGCCAAGGTGAAAACCAGATAAATGGAGAAGCTAAGCCCGCATCACCCCAGGTGGGGCAGGCATTGGTGGGTATTGGCCCCATTCAGTGGGAAATCAGTAACAGTGCGGGTTTCACTCGGGCCCGGCGGGAAGGAGATGCCTGCAACAAACGCCTAAGAATGGGCGTTGCCTGGCATCGTCCATGTGGCGGAAAGCAAGGACAGGAGCAAGTGGATGGCTCTCAGGTTCTGCCGTAAGCCAGTGCGTTCATGGCGGCGTCATTGTGTAGTTCTCAGGAGTACTTGAAGCATACATTTGAAGGGAAAGATTACATGGTAAGTTTTTGACACGTTAAATTTGAGGGACCTGTGGTAAGTCAAAGTAGACACGGTAAACAGGTACTTTGAAGCATATGTCTCTGCCAAGCTTAGTGGTTAATTTTGTGTGCCAGTTTGACTAGATCATGGATACCTAGATATTTGATGAAATGTTCTGAATATTTCTGTGAGGATGCTTGTAGAGGACATTAACCCTGGAATCAGTAGACTGAACAGAACACATTGTTCTCTTAAATGTGAGTGGTCCTCATCCAGTCAGTTGAAGGCCTGAATAGAACAAAAAGACTCACTGTCCCACAAGAGAGCGGGACCGTCCTGCCTGCCTGAGCTGGCATGTAAGTCTTTTCCTACTTTCAGACTTCAGCTGAAACACTGGCTCTGCTTCTGCTTTGGGCCTTCTGGCTTCTGCACTGCAAATTACACCATCAGCTCTTCCACTACTCAGGACTGTGGACTTGCACCAGAACTAGGACTACAGCATTATTTCCTGGGTCTCTAGCTTGCCAACACTTGGTCTTGGGACCTTTGACCTCCATAATCACATGACCCATTTTCTTATGATAAATCGTCTGTGAGTTTGCCCACACATGCTCACAGTTGGTCCTGTCCCCCAGGGAAAAATGACTTGCACAAAAAAAAATTTGACCAATGATGTGAACTTTAAGTTTCTGAGCAAAGAAATGGTAAAGGGACCCACTGGGACCGAGGAGATGGTCTAAAATCAGTACAGAGGGAAAAACTGACCTTAGAGCTTTGCCCTGAGGCTCAGAGGTTAAGGACAGAAGGATAATCCAACAAAGGAGACAGAATGAGTGACCAGAGAGGAAGGAGGAAAAATAGGTAGGAGGAGAAGACTACAAGACGAGGGCAAATGTGTTAAATTTATGAAGACCAAGCAGCATTCACCGGGGTGAGCTAACACTCCAGTGATGTATGGCGTGGATTGTACAGTATTTGGTGATGAATTGTGCACAGCAAGGAGTCTGAAGCATGTTTTGAAGTTGAGCAAGTAGAGACTTGAGTAGGAAATTTGAGAATTTTGTATAAGAGAAAAGAAAGAGTAAAGTATGGCAGCACCTGGAGGCCCAGAAGAAGAGCGGGCCTGTGCTGGATTTCATGTGTAGAAAGAGTTCAGACTAATGCTCAGACACTGAGCAAACATTCCAGAATGTTCTAGGAAATACTGCCCCATCTTCCAGAAGAAGTTCTCAGGTCTTGAGCCAACTGGATTCGCACCCAATGTCCATGTGGGTGGGGGTGGTTGTATGAGAACAGTACCTAGCATTTCAAGCAAATAATTCTGGAAAGATCAAGCAAAAAAAAAAAAAAAAAAAGGAAATTGAAAAAAGACACATTTTTAGAGTTGTGATCTCTAGTAGTACTAGTTAGCATTTCATGCTGGAAGTCACACTTTTTAATCTAAGTTTTGCACAATCTCAGCCTCTCTGCAATTCATTTTGCCCAGTCTTTAAAAACAAAGTCTACCTAGCCATGCATTTAGGAAGTAGTTGTGGGAATCAAATGAAATAACTAACAAAAGCAGTGTATCACTAAGTGGGAAATGCTGGTGAAGTTTGTATTTGTGGATCAACCGCTTTTTTGTGTATGTGAAAAAAAAATTATTTGAAGAGTTCCAAAACCTTACAAAAGCTTTCAAACCCCCTCACTTACTGTACACCAAAGCAGCCTCACCCTTTATTGTGAGCCTTGTGGAGTTGCTAGTGAGATGAATTTGATAATAGCTTTGAAAATTGGGATCTCTGGGGACCTGATAATCTGTGATCATGAGGTAGAGGCACACGCAAGGGGGCCATGCAGCACAGGTCAGAAAACCCACTCATCTGGGACTGAACAGCCCTTTGGTAACAAGTCAGCACCCTCCATGGAGCTGCCCAGGGTATGTGGGAGGAGGGAGAGGGGTAGAAAGTAGGGTAATGACAGGAGCAGCTGACGCACATAAACCGTTTCTCTCTGCGCATCATTTCCATGAGGAGCTGTGTTAAACAGAATTAGGTACGAGCATGGGAATGGGCAGTGTATTTTCAATAGACAAAAATGTAAGATCTAGCTGGAAAGAGAATGTTGAAACATGGAGGAGGAGGAGGAACGATTAAAAATGCAAAACAGGAGGAGACATCTCCTGTGATGCTTATTTGTGACAGGTGAAGCAGTCCATCATATCACCTGAACCATGGAGAATTGTGCTATTGTATTAATTATTCTCTTTAGTGACTCTCTGAGCTTTGAACTATTTAAATTCCAGGATGAGAAGTGCTAATGGATATGGTATTGTAGATGGTGTGAATTAGTATTTCACGCTGTGCCTCTGTCTGAAAGAGTTCTAAATGGTAACCCACAGACTAACTGTGTCTCCTGCTTCTAGTGTTCACTCAGCCATTTGGTCCTATTAGTAACAGAGCAACGCTGGGATCACGTACAAATTTAAGGAGAAAGAAAAGGAAAGTAGATGTCAGTGGGACACTTTGGGAAGATTAACATGTTTTGTTGTGAGGCTGTTTATGATACACTTCATTGTGTACATTGACAATAAAACCCTGCTCATTCATATGTGAAAGGGAAATCATGTGTCCTTTAAAAGTTCCAAATCAAAGCTGCTTTGAATGGGCTTTTTCAAACAATCCTATTTTTCATAAAAATTCCATTTGGCAACTTGGTACTGATCCCATACTGTGCCTTCTCCCTAAGCCATTCTTACCAGCGCAGCCTACGTTTCTGCAGACATAGGAAGTGTAAATGGGTGTGCTCGCAGCAGAACACTTCAAAGTTCCACACAGCTGATCGTGAAAACCTGGGCAAACAATAGAGGAGCACTGTGTGCTGCAGGAGGTATGTCCTGCAAGTCAGTACCGAGGGCTCTCAGAGGAACGGACCTGGGGGATCAGAGTCTGGAAGTAAAAGCCCCAGATTGGGTGTTCATTGCAGGAAAAGCACCTATGGAGTGGCCACCCTTTACCCTGTCATGTCTCACATTCTGACTTTCTCTTCCTGCTAATATCTTTCTAATAACTATATCATCCTGGCAGCACCCAACTTGAAAATTGAAAATAGCACAGTTGGGGCAAAAATAGTCTCTTCCACATTCCAGGCATTATTGCCTCCCTCAACTGCCTTCCAAGCATCCGCTTCTGAGTCGTCTACACCAGCTCAATCTCTCTGCTTCACATCTTTGCATTCACTTGTGAATTCTCCTTGGCCAGTCTCCCTAGAAAGCAAAGCCTGAGGCGAAAGCTCCTGTGTAGAATTTTATTGAGAAATGCAATCCCTGGAAAGTAGGATTAAAAGAAAAGATGCATGAAAAAGGGAAGAAATGAGAGCCAATACAATGTTGAGTTACTCTTGCCAAGCTGACCATGTTTGGGGACCTTGATCAAGTGTCACAAATTGCTTGATCTTTTAGGCCTGACACTCAAGAGCTACATGAACAGCTGTAACTTCAGACATTGTGTCAGGGGAGGAGAAAGAATTTATCTGCCAGCTCACATTACCCATTGGTAAAGCTCACCTTGTGGAAAAACTACCTTCACTGTTGTGAGCTGCATGAGTGCGGCACTGAGCAGGTCCATGGTGCGGCTGCTTTAGTTCTCACAAAACAGAGGGCTCAGGGCCCAAGGCAGGAGGTATTTAATGCAATGACAGGAGGCGCTACTGGGCTGTGCCCACGTGAAACTGGCCTGTGTTCATGCAGATTTGATGACAGAGCAGTGGCTAGGCCAGAAAATGGCCCAGAACCCAGGTCCTGACAAGGCTGAGAGGGCCTGAAGACTGACTCTGAGTTGCATTGACTCCTCTTGCTACAACCTGGGCTTTGTTGTGATGAGAACAAGAAACCCTGACAGTGCATATAAGCCCTATCAGTTGCAGTCAGTCCTGTCCAAAGCAAACTTGAAGTTAAAACCTTGGTAAAACAAACTACAGTCCCACTGTGCAGCTGGCCTTGAGGCTATAACTGACATCTACACTCCACTACCTGGTCTGGACTTCCCTTGCGCTCAGCCAGCACAGCACCTGTGTTGCTTTACGGGCTGACCCAGCCCTTTGCCCTAGAGGGTCTGGTTGGTTATCTCTTCCTAGTGAGGCTGTGGTTGGCGTGGTTACCAATTTATCATCACTGTCACTCAACACAGAAGCATGAAGGGACTCCAGTGACCTGTGAGTTTAAGGCGTGACCCCTGCCCCAGATGCCGGGAGGGTTGAGGTCATGCTGCCAGTTTACAGTAACTGCAATATCGGCATCTGGGACTTTGACCTGAGAAGCCAAGTGTCCCATGGAAGTGTCCCAACTGTGAATCCTGGAAACGAGAGCCTCTAACTTGGTAGGGACTGAGCTCGCACAGACAAGAAGCTCCAATTCTACCATTTGGTTTTGGGTGATGGTTGGCCAAAGGAAACGATTCCACTTCCATCTCTTTGATTCCCAGACAAGTAGATTCTAGCTAACGTTGCCCTAAGGTAGTCTCTTCACTGAGTCTTAACAGCCATCCCATTGCTGTGACAGTCCAGTTGTTTCTGGGTAACGAGTCACATAGAATATCAAGATTCTGCAGCAATTTGCCCATTGTTGTACTTTCTTTGTCATAAAATGTGTCAGACAATTTCATATAAGATGGTTGAGGTCTTGTGAGAGAAGGAGAACCACCCATGGAGAAATGTGGATTCTGGAAAGGTCAAATTGCTGCCTCCTTCAGGTCATCAGGGGTCTGGTGTAAGTGCCCTGCCACCAGTGTCAACTGGACTACGTAAAGAATGGTGCCAGGTGAGGACTCTGATCGGTCCCTGCTACCGAGGGCCTAGTAATGCAGCAGGAGCGGTCACTGGATTATTATTGGTGAGAGGCGGCCCAGGCTACTTGGCTTAGGCTTAATTTCCATCTCTGACATCATGGCTTTTCATGGGCTCAGGACAGCTGCACTGAGGTTGCAAAGATAGCATGGTGACATGCATAGAAGGCATCATCCTGCCTCCACTTCCATGTACTCTCTCTGCTGGACATGACCATGAGACAAACATTCAGCATGATTTGTGCCCACTTACACATGTCCATGGACACAAGGCTTTCCCTCCCAGACCTGAAGTATTTTCCTTCTAAATCCCTGACAGACAAACCAATTCATTTGCATTACCAAAAATCTAGATTAGATAGATAGATAGATAGATAGATAGATAGATGATAGGTAGATAGATAGATAGATAGATAGATGATAGACAGATTTCCATATCTCAGACCACTTCTCTCTCAATACAAGAGAAACAGCCAAGTGTAGGCTGGAAGTTCTTTGTGGCAAGTTATTCCCTTTCATCATTGTCTTTTAAGGTTCTACTTGGTAGGAAGTGAAATGTAACATAGCTTAATTTGGGCCCATACCAATACAATGTGTCAACCTATTTGTGAACTATCAAGCACTCAATCAGAAGTAACCCCACTGTAGCCACTTTACCACCACCAGATACTAAAAGGCACAGGTCAGGACTTCAGAGCTGATGACAAGCAGGCTGACTACCTGCTCTCGTCACATCTTCTGAATCTTCAGAGGCACGAGCTCAAATCAAGTGGCTCTGTACCAACTGCCTCAGCCTGAGTCCTTCTGACAGCCAAGCCTAAGTTTTAAGAAATACTAACAAAATAAATGAAATGAAATGCTGTGTATGTTACTGCTTGGTTGAAGACTACATTCAAGGAGAAGTGGGCTGCGGGGAAAAGCGCATGAGGCCATGCAGAGAACTTATCTAGGGTGTGGCAATGAGCTCGTGACTGGGCAAGATAGATTGCTGGGCCTGGAGGGCGTGTCCTTCAAAGGGCCATATAAGTAACTTCTTCAGACGCTGCTATGGAGAGTAGATAGTAAGAATGTATCTGCCAGCCCCTGTGAGCCATTTGTCAAAGATCTGCCCCATGAGGTGCCTGCTCCCCCATCTTTCTGATCTGTACATACTTGGGTTCTAGCATGCATCTTAGGGGCATCTCAATCTCAACCCCAAATGCAGAGCCCAGAGTGTAGGATAAGAGGGAGTGTGGGAGACGCTTGAGTAGAGCGCTAGCGGCTGGAAACCCCCGTGGGCGTTGTTGGAGCTCAGGCAGAGCTGGTGCCCACAGCAGCGGCGGAGCAGGCACACTGGCCCAGGCTCTGGGAACAGATAAGGTCGAGAGGGTCTGACGGAGGTGCCGTCTGATACCAGTTCTTCCCACTTCCCTTCTCCGGGGGCTGCACTTCCTTTTCTGATTTTCGCCTGCCGCCAGATTCTGCACCTCCTCAATCACAGGGCCAGTAATGCAGTTCCCTGAGCCCTTCCTTCCACTGCTTCCACTGGCCAGACCTATGCCTCACTGTAAGCAAAATCATAACAAAGGCAAAAGAATTTTTGCAGTCTTCTCACTTTCAAATTTTCTGCATTTTTATCCTTTTGTGATCGTCTCCCCAAGATATCCTTCAGCTGGAGACAACAGATATGTATTAAATGCTCATTGTGAGCACGCATTATGCTATGGAATAAGAAAGCAGAGATGGAAGCTGTGGCCCTTGTCTGATAAGCTTGTGGTTTATCAGGAGATATTGATGAAAGTAGGACACTTCTCCCAACCTGGAGCATAATGGTTGCAGAGAACAGCCTTTCACAGAGAGAGTCCTCTTGTCAAAGCGCGCGGCTAGAACAGCACACGAAGAGAACACCAATCAGTCCTGTCACCTGCACGAAAGGTGCCACACGGAAGGGGTAGTGACTAGGAGTCCACAGAGGATATTTGACGTCATGATAAAGAAGCAGCTCTCTCCTTAGTAGGTGGTATCAATCTACTGTCAATTTTTAAATAAGAAATAGAATTACCTCTTAGTAAGTTATCTGGCTGAAAAATAGAGGATCAGCTTCCAGAAGCAGAGAGACCAATGTGCAGCACGTTATTGCAGGTATCCCAGTCCAGGATGCTGAGGGTCTGAACAGGTAATATGGTCACAGATGATTGGAGAGGAAGGAACAGAGATAGACTTATGTATTACATCAGGATTTTGTAATCAGTACAATATTCAAACTGAGGTAAGTAGAGGCATGGTGGATAATTTGAAGGCTTATGATCAGTTTGTAAAAGAATGTAGTGTAATCAGCTGGGATTGAGAAATGAGAAGAAATATAGACAGCATCAAAAGTAATACAATTAGTTCTGGATACGTGAACAATAACATGCTCATGGAACTTTCAGCTGAATGCCTGGAAGAAGCCAGGGCTAGAAATATTAGCACAGGTTTGTTGCTTAAAACTATGAGAATATATGAGATCACCCAAGGAATGATCTAAAGAAAGGAGATGCATGAGTCATGAATATATGGTTAAATAGATCCAATGTAAGGAATATGCAGACAAGGCGTAACCTACAAAAAGAACAAAATAAGAAAGAAAGACACCCAATAAGAACCAAGAAAGTGTTTTTGTAAATTTTTATTAGTACATAGTTTCAGTATGTGATTACATTCATTGTGGGAAATTGGTACAAGTACACAACACAGCGCAATTCTTTTTCTCCCCCTTTCCCTTTACCTTCCTTTTAAAAATTTTTTTCCCTTTTGCCAGCATCAGATTGATTGATTGATTTTATAAGTCTTTATCAAGTTAATTATCATAAAGACAGATTAACAGCCAGATGAACAGGCCAAAAACATACAAAACATATAAGTCATTTATAGTAAATCTAGGTACACTTTTACATACAACGGCCATGCTGGATTACAAGAACTTTTCTCTCTCTCTTTTTTCCCATTGTCTGTCTTTTATTTCACACTTTACTTAGTTGGGTTTCTCATCTAAGGAAACCATATGCAATTTAAGCCCATGTTTGTAATTCACTTAATGTTATGGTCTTAAAGTGCATCCACTCTCCTCAAATGACTCACTTTACCAAGAAAGAGCTTTCAAGGTCTCCAATTTAGATGCTGTCCTTGTGTAAGAAGAAAAAATTTTAATTCTCAAACAATAATGGGAAAAGAGAGAAGTAAGGCTCTCTTTCTTATGCAGACAAATTTGATATTCAAGTCACTGGGCTGGATGGAACTACTTTCTTAGAAAAATGGGGAGTGAGGAGTCCATCGTGGATATGGACATTGCCTGGGCGTCTTAGTGAAGGGAGGGCAGAAATGGGGTGGTCTCTCATGATAAAAGAATAAAGGAAAGATAAGATAGAGCACAAGTTTGTGGGCAGCCTCAAAGCTCAAGCCAGTGTTATATGCAGTGATTCAGAGTCCCATTGAACAATTGCTCATCAGTGAGCTGGTGGGAAACAGGGAAGAAAATGGGATGCATCTAGGGCAGAGACCTGGAGGGATGGGCCACTGGAAGAAGGCGGTGAGGGGGTAGTTAAAGTCCCTGCATGCTCCAGACTGGAGGACAGGAAGTTAGGCCAGCGTAAGTTTGGCGCTAACTGAAGAATCGTTAACTAGGAGTATGAAACTGAAGAGAATTGTCCTATGAATCAGGTGGGAGAGACTGAACCAGCAGAGGAGGCCAGAAAGCGTAATATGATGTTCAAATGGTCCTCATCTCCGCTGCCGTGGTGCCATCTCACCTTGGCCCCGGGTCCCATTAGTGCTGGTCATGCTGGTCATAGTTCCTCTTTTCTTTTGCATCAAATCCTATTCATCCTATTCTTCATGCATATGAAATAGAGCTAAGTGAATTAGACTAATCTGTTGAACTAATTCAAGATAAAATATCGATGGCTAATGAATGCGTATGCTGTCTGTCTCAGAAAACACACTCCTGATGAAAATGACTTAAAATAATAGTTCTTGTCTAGGGATATAACAAAGTCACCAATGGTGCTATTTAAATGCTAAGCTTCCCACTGTGCCACCATAAGAAATCTTGATTCAGTGACTCTGGAATGTGGACTAGGTATTTGATATTTTTGCAAATACACCTCCATTTGCAACAAAGAATAAATTTAAAACATGAATAAAGAGAGACGGGAGAGTAGGTGAGTCTCCTCCTAGCTCCTCTACCCTGAACTTTCTATGTGTAATTGACTAAGATAGTTACTGTCTCTCCAGGAAATTTGTATGTCTAGCTTTTGTTCTGTGTCCACCCTACCCAACTTGCAGTAGCCCTAGACAACCTCAGACCCTATTCTTCTGTATACACAAGACATAAGCAGAGTCACTGACTCATTTGGAGACTTGCTCTGAAATTCAAAATTAGATCTAGAAGACACAGTTTACAATGAGGTTGCAGTGTGGTATAAATTTCAGGTGGTCATCTTCCCAGATGGTGGTAGACATTTGTCTACAAAACAAGAACAGAGATAAGCAAAAAGGACCCAAGTCCCTACTTGGGTCCTTGTCCCTTATTCTGGTTTCTTGAGGGTCTTCCTTTAATGCTTTGCTCCACCCCCAATATCCTTCCTAGTTATGAGATATAGCAGTGTCAATTTCAGTCAAAATGGACAAAACCCTGATGAATACATACACAGTGTACATGCAAAAATATGCATAGACATTTCAGGAAAAGAAAAACTTCTATAAATATTTTAATAATAAATTCATTGAGAGGTCATGAGATTAATACAAGTTACTTTTGGACCCTGCAATTTCAAGAGGTGCTCCAAGTGGTGGCCATGAGCTCCTAGACAATTATTAGTATGGCGAACTGCTGCTTGGGTAACCTTGGTCTCTGAAATTGCTGTGCATGCATTTTCAGTTTCTTCTCCAAGCGCCAGCAGTGTAGTACATTTTCAACAATATATGACGTCCTCTAGGGTCCCCCATACGAGAGTAACACCATCTGTTGAAAAAACATATCATACTGTTTTCCTTTTCCTGAAGTGTGTATACATTTTTTTTGACCGATTCTGTATATGGAAGGCAAATTCTTCCCAAATACATCCTGTCATAACTTTTCTGAGTTCATGTCTCCATGTAACTGGGAATTTACATGTCTTATACGGTAGCAAAATAGAATACAGCCTCGTAAATAGACTACGGACCACAAAGGCCAGTATGAAATAGAGAAAAGGTCTAGATTGTAGAGTGTATCTTACGAAAAATATTACGTTCAAAAACAAAAACAGCTGGAACCAATATAGTGGTTTTCTGAGGTCCTATTTTAACAGACTTTGGAAATGTACTTTCTCATAGTAAGTAATCTCAGGACTTGCCTTCTAACCTTAGTTTTGTTGTCATCCAGCTCCATGATCTTGGCTAAGTCCTGGAGTTCTTTAAAGTCTAGTTTCAACTGTAATATGTAAAGTATGTGATCCTATACTTCTAAAAATCAGTTTCAAATTGTCAAATAGAAATAAACAATTTTTAAGTATGTAAAGTTACATAAAATTAGTTTCTCCTCAGTTGAAATACTACCTTTTATCTTTATTATAATTTGAATTTTGCTAAACAAATCATTGTTCTGTGCACACCTATATACTGCAGCCTGGTCCCGGTCTGAGTGTTCATCAATTAAGGTCTGAATCAATGAACTTGGGAGAGACCCAAGTGAACAGGTGGATGTGATACTACCGCAGAGGGAACTGGAAGAAATCTATCAAGAGCCACAGGCAGTAAACTCACCATTGCTTCTTATTTCTCCTAGAGACAGAGCTAGAGAGCAGAAGCTCTGGATTCTCCCTTTAAATTGTCCCCATGAGATAATTAAACACAGAATCTTTATTTCCTAGGAAGGCTCCCATATGGGTAAAAGATGTGAAAGATCAAGGCAACATATGTGAAAATGTGTCAAGCAAAAAGAAAACTCACTTATTTGAACATCTTAAAAAATCAAGATAAAAAAGAGAGTACCAGGGGAGTCATAAAAAGTTAGCTCTAGGCCAGAGAAATGTTGCTTTTAATTTCTATACAGTAGAAGATAATTTAGTGCCATGAATAACATTTCATTAAAATGTATACCTTTAAAGATTTATATTGTCAAATTTGAGTGGGAGAGATGGCATAGGGTAGTTTAAACTGTGTGACACATGCTGATTTACCATTAACTCAACAAACAGGACCAGATACTTGATGAGAAGAAATATATAGGGCATCTCTTTGCACATGAAATGGGGTCGATTTCCAAGGGACATGAAACCAGGGAGAAAAAAAATAATCTTCCATCTTTTATATTCTTCTATCTTTTAAGACTATTGGGGGTGGTTGTTGGATTTTATGCACCTGACCATGACTATCTAGAGAGCTCATCACTGTGTGCGCTGTCACGAAAATACACACAGAGAGGTGCACATATAAACACCAGGGAAGAGCATAAAAGCTGCAAATGAGAAATGCTTCTGTAACCTTTTCAACAGCAACACTTAAAATGAGAAAGGCTGTTGCTTCACTCTATAGTTTAGATTTAACACTATATGTGGTGATTTGATTGAATAATGACGTATACAATTCCTATAGACATTTAAACACATTGAGGCTTATTCCTCTGATTTAAAGCTTAGTATATTGCACCAGTAAAAAGAAGAAACTGGGAAAATATAAGGATCACTATTTGACAAGCATGTTGAACTTTAACTTGGTTCATCTCACTACATTCGCTCTTTGACTTGCGTGGTTTTTCAGCCCTGGCTGTATGCTAGAATTGTCTGAGGGCCAGGGTTGGGGGACTTTCAAAAATCAGAGAGTCCGGTGGAGGTTGTCAAAGCGGAGGTCCCATCCTCCGTCATGATGGGTGCCTGCCTTCCCCTGACTTTGACCTTTCCCATGGCTGCGAGTGCTTTTCTCTCCTTTGTTCCTACCCCACATGCTCAGCCCCACTGTCCTTCCCATCATGATCCTCCCGATCTGCACAGCAGAGCTGCCACTCCACTCTGGGCCCACGTTCAGTGCCTGCTGTCACTGGGAGAACTGGACAGAAGGCTGTGTCCATGGATTTGGAGTTCCAGATCTAAACTAGGTCCAATATCCTTCCCAGTAACTCCTTTATAGGATTTTCTGTGTGTGCCAAGTCTGCTTTTCAACCAGCCAAGGAATATTTATTGAACATTTATTCTGTACTGTTTTAGATACCAGAAATGCAATTTCAAACATGATAGTCATTGTCTCCAGCTTTAAAATAACCCACATTAGATGAAGGGAAATGTCCAAGTGTAGACAAATATATGAATATGCAAGTGCAGAAATCAGATTCACTGACCTGAGAAGGAGCCACTGAACCTAGAGAAACCAGGAGGGTGAGGATGTGAAGCATCTCAACGTCATTCCACACAGATATCCAACAAACACGCTCATGGACAGATGACTGCCACCAGGAAGCCCCATACCTGGAAAACCTTAGTAAACAATAAGTTCCCCAAACTTAGACTAAGCCTAGGAAAAAAATCTTAATTGACTGAGAACTACCTGTGGTACTTTGGTACAATGGGAGCACAAAATAAAATGAAGTCAAGTTACAGAAATGCAGAGGCGTTTCTTGCACACCTCTGTTGTAGACTGGGGTTTGCATGCTTCACCTATTGCTCTGTATGGCAGTCTATGCGTCTGTTTGTCTCTCCAATGAGACTATAAATACCTTATGGTGTTATAACCATAGCATAGGGCCTGGCTAATAATGAGTGATCAATAAGTATGTGTAAAAAGAATAAGCACGGAAATGGTTTCAAATCAAAAGTGAGTCCTAATTCAAACTCCGAGAGTCTCAGTGTGTTGTCAGAACAGACAAAGACATAAGAAGCTATGGAGTGGTGGGTTTTAGTGGAAGCAGAGGTATGGTGCAACAAGAGCACAGGAGGGAGAAACTAACCTTTGTGCTGGGGACTCGGGAAGGGTTCACAGAAGAGATGACATCCCAGCTTAGATGCAGAAGTAAAAAACGGGTCCTGATGACCTGTGGGATACCACATCAGGCCTAGATCAGGAAGTCTCCTATTTAGAATTTTGCATATGCACCAGCTCCTCTGAGGGCCAATCACAAAAGGAACCCTGAGCGAGGACCTGGGAGAAGGCATTTGTGCATGTCTAGACAATGCCGTGTGCTTGAACTGGCACGAGCTGCCCCTCCTTCTGCTTCTTTGCCTCACCTCTCAACACGGTGTCCTCTCTCCATTTATATAACGGATTCCAGTTCCCAAATGGTGACCACTTGACCTACAGGTAATAGCATATCTCTAAGGTTTGAGGAATAGGTTCAAAACTCAGAAGCCAGACATTTCAAGCTAGATTCTCCCTACTTTCTCTGCCAAGGTCTTTTTCTACACAGTCAATTAAGCAACTGCAACATATGTTTAGCGCATAGCCCGGACAAAAAATGAGGGCCATGTACTTTGCAAATGTACAATCTCGACTTGAGCCAGGCCTGATTTGGGGAGCAGCCAACTTCTTTCTCCCTCAGCCCCTTCCCCTGCACGTCTACAAAGCTTCCTGTTTCTCCTTTTTTATTTGTTTGCTCCTTCCTTCCTCTTCTCATCCTTCTTCCTCCCATTCCCTGCCCCCCTCCCCTGCTTTTCAAGCAGCAGACAGTGTGAGTCTCGGAGCTGCTGGTAACAAACCACATGATGAACACCCAGCCCAAGGGTTTTCACCCTGCATGACCGTATTTTCATCTGAGGACATTACACTCCCAAAGCAGATCCTCATGGCCTCCTCTCCTGAGATTTGAATTCAAGTATTCTGGGAGGAGGTGCAAGCCTTGGTATTTTTTTAAATGCTTCCCCAAGAAATCTTAAAATGCATTCCGTGTTGAGAATCACTATCTAAGCTCTCCCTCTATTCCTCTAATTTGCTTTTCTGTGGATAGACCCAAGGCCTGAAAATCATTTGAGAAAATGTATTCAGTAGTAGGTGGTGGAGGACTGAACTCAAGGCCCTGTCCATGCCAGGCATGCGCTGTACCACCGAGCTCCAATGTAAGCAAACTTTAAACTTTCTAGGCTGTGAGGTCCCTTGCTAAGACCTTGTTACTACAGAAAGGTTTGTCCGGGACTGGGAATTAAAGAGAATGGGCAGTAAAGATGCAAGTAAACGGCCAAAGAGGAAAAGGGGTGAATTCTCGTGGCTTTGTCATCATGAGTTCTGATAATTCTGACAGTAGAGAGCTCTGTGGTTTTGTTTCATTGTGCTTTGTTCTTCCTGAGAACAACCCAACTTTCTCTGAGAAAAGAACTTTTCCAATCGTATATTTAGATATCTGATATGATTTGAATTCTCTGGTTCTTTTGTTTGTTTTGTTTTGTTTTAATATAAAGTCTAGAGCCAAATGACCAGGGGAGCTTTCCAATCCCATTCATTTTGGTGCATATAAATATCTGGCAAGAATGGGGATAAATGGTTCCTGAAGGCACATACCCTGAGCAGTCTAAAGATGAGGATAAATGCCCAGTATTTCTGGGTGAACTCTGAAGATTTCTTGTCTTTCAGATCTAAGTCAGGGCTTCATAACAGCAGGAAACACTTCTAAAGTCAAGGAATGTAAACAGCTATGGCCTCTAGTATTCACAAAGGCTTATGTTTGACACCATTATCTTGAATTCTACATATCAACACAACTCTAATTAATTTAGCATGTCAGCGGATATCAGGTTGAGCTCATTACAGGCAAAAGTAAGTACTTCACACTCGGGGCTCAGCAGGTTTCAGAGAGCAGCATCCTTGTTGGCAAAACAGTCTACTCTTCTGCGTTCGTCACGAAAACACTAAGAAAGCAAATAATTCCATCAAAGAAGGCATTTTATAAAAATAAACCCTTACCCCTCTGAGGGTTTCTAGAGGAAAAGAACCATGTGCATGTAATGGGATTTATTATGAGATCTTGGTTCACACAGCAGAGGTTGAGAAGAGCCAGCATCGGCCACCTGCAGCTAGAGGCGTGGGGAAGCTGGCAGTATAACTAAGTCTGAGTTAGAAGTCCTGAGAGGCCAGACTTGGTGGCACACACCTAGAATCCCAGAACTCGAGAGGCTGAGGCAGGAGGATTGCTGCAAGTTCAAGGTCAGTCTGGGCTACATAGTGAGTTCAAGTTCCCCAATACTTATAAAATGTCACCTTACTGGAAATAGGGCCTTTGTAGATGAATACATTAAAACGAGGTCATTAGGATGGGCCTTAATCCAATATGTCTGCCTCCCTCCACATAAAAGGTGGAAAGTAGAACACAGATACAGTTACAGGTAGAGTATGTACAGACAGAAGACAGTGTGAAGACACACGCGAAGATGGCCAGCTGCACGCCAAGGCGGATCTGGGACTACCAGAAGCTAGGAGGAAGGCTGGAAAAATGATCCTCTCAGGCCTCAGAAGGAATCGACCCCACAGATTTTGGGGTGCTGCAGTATCCTTCTAGAGGTGATGTCTAGGTTCTTTCTGTCCTGAACGAAGAACTGGTCAAGACAAGCGAAAACAGTAGCAAGTTTCTACATTTATTAAGAGCAGGGAAAGAAACACGCTCCAGAAAGCAAGTTTGACGTGCTGTACGCTATACAGCGTGAGAGTGCCCAGCCGTAAAGAACGTAAAGCAGACCTCAGAGGCAGCTTTCCCTTTGTATACCCAGCCCTCTAGCTGAGTCAGGTCTAGGCCGTCCTACGGAAAACCTGCACAAGTTCTCGCGAGAAGTCCACTTGAAGGGCTTTGGGAACTGTTCTGGGCAAATGTGCTAGGATTTACATAGGTCATAGGTACTTCCGGAGCCAGTTCATCACACCCTATTTTCTTGTTGTATTGCCAACACTGATCTCAGCTTTTCCAGTCCTCAGAATTATGAGACAATAGCTTTCTGTTTTAAGCCATTTGGTTTATGCTATTTGGTTCTGCCAGCCCCAGGAAACTAATACAGTATTATTTCCAGAACACCTGAATGTTCTACAGTTATGATCTAGGCAACAACCTTTACTGCCTCCAGCAGGGCTGTCTTTAAGCAAGACGAGGACGAGAGGGCATGACCTCAAACTTGCTGCCTTTTGGCCAATGTTTCCGGGGCTTAGCTGGCTCACAGTATTTGGCTAAACACACTTTGACCCAGCTCACCTGTCGGGAGGGCTGCTGTGTGGGTATCTTTTGCCCACAGCCCTTATCTCTGTTGCCAGGTTTCATACTGGCCAGCTTGGCTCAGTGAGTACTTACAACCAAAAGTGCTTCATTACCATTGGAAAACACTGCAATATGAAGTGTTTAGTTACATAGTCTTGAAGTTTTTCAAGTTTCAGTCCACAGTGTTTGCATGATGAAACCATTATGAAGGATTACTGTCAAATGTACAGGGAAGATTCATAAAACTTCTGCACGCTCATGACCCAGTTCTGAGTTACAGCCGTTCTTCATCTTGATTCTTCGTGCTGATCAATAGAGAATTTGTGTGGTGCCTTGTTATCCAGCTACCCTGCACGTTAGTACCACCTGGAAGTTTTTAAAATGATTGATGCCAAGTGCTGCCCTCAAAAATTCTATTTCTATATTTTTCCTGGAGAATCTTGTGGACTTTGGGATTTAAAAATCTCCAAGCCTAAATAAAACTATACCATCAACCCCGCAATCCCACTAGATCGTCCAAAGGAAATAAAATCCGTGTGGCAAACATCTGCACTCTTCTCTTTATTGTAACTTACTGAGAACAGCCTACATATGTGTCCGTCAAAAAATGAGTGGACAAAATGTGGTTCATAAACACAACAGAATGCTACTCAGCCCTAAAAAAGGATAGCATGTCATTGGTGACCCACGGGTTAATCTGGTGGACATTATGTTAAGTGAAATAAGCCAGGCACAGAAAGACAACCACCATATAATCTGTTGAATGTAGGACCCTGAAAAGGCAACTTTGTAGAACCAGAGAATTGATGGTAGTCATTACCACAAACTAGGAGTGAGGAGGAAGTAGGGGAACAGCAGAGACATTTGTCAAAGGATTCAAAATTTCAGTTAAACAGGAGGAAATCATTGAAAAAGGTCCGTACTACAACATGGCAATTATATTAATAAGATACCTTGTAGCCTTAAAGATACAATGATGAAATCTTTTCTAGCCTCTCTTATCCTGCCCTCAAAATTATAAGTATGTGAGATCATGCATATGCTAATAAGCTGTAATTAACCAGTGATAAAGCAGAGGTTCTGGAGTCAACCACAAAGGAACTGTGATTGTGACTCCACAGTCCAAAAGCACAGCTACTGTGTCTATATTTCCAACTCCTCATGGGTGATGAGGACAATAATAATGCATATCTCATAATGTTTACATGAGCATTAAAAATAATGCATGGAAAATGCTTGGCCGTATCAGTGTTAACACAAATAAAAATTTCCTTTAAACTGCCTACCTATAGATTTCTGGTCTTCGGTGTTGAGAGGAGTCAATAAATTTTTCCCTAAGCTAACACATCAGGAAGGCAACACAGACAGCTGATCATAATTTAGATCTGGATGATATGAAGTCCCTAATCACGCCTTGTGATCCACCTGAAAATAAGTCCCTATAAAGAGCTAATTTGTTCAAAAGGAACTTGTACAGCATAAACCCTTCAAACATATCTGTATTTCTCAATTGGCTAGTACAAGTTTTCTACATTCTGATTCAACTCAGACCGGAAATGAGACCAACAGAAAATAAATAGTTCACCTTATTTGCAGAAAGGCACAGGGAAGTAAAGAGAGGGATAGGGAAATATATTTGCATACTAACCACGTGATCTGCCATCTCTCCGGGGAGGTGCTCTAGGAAAACGGAAGTGTACTATAGTTAAACCATGTGAAAATCGTAACTATGCTGAATCTAACTACTCTCCATCTGCCTCTACAGGAAATACTTGCCTCCCACTCCCTTCAGGCCTTATTCGCCCATAAGGATTGTGTGATAAAATATGCACAAATATACCCAGAAAGACACATACAGGGAGAAGCACTCGCAGCCTGGGTGGTGCTGCACACCTGTCACCCCACCACTAAGGAGGCTGAGGCAAGAAGATTGCTGCAAGTTCAGAGCCAACCTGGGCTACATAGTGAGTTCAAAGTCAACCTGAACTAGTATACAATAAGCCCAAACCTTTCTTTAAAAAATGAAGAGTATTAAGAAGAAAGATGTAGACTAGCTGGTCATAGCCCTCCCTCCACAGTGAACTCATCATCTCAGCTGATACTGCACGTTTGCAAGCGAATAATTTGAGAAACCTGCTGGGTAGTGAGAAAGCAAGGGGAAAATGAGAGATGAATTATGTGGTTTCTGTTATAACTTAATATGTGTTAAATATTCAGTCATAAAACGTCCCCCTTACATTTCTAATTATAAACTGACATTCATTTAAACATTGTCAACAAGAGATCAGAATTCTCAGTTTTTAATGATTTAGTGGGAAGAAAGCCCTTAAGGTTTGATATCACTCACTTTTAAAAAAACACATGCCTCATTATAAAAGTTATATTAAGCTTTTCTTTGCAATGAATTATAATGTTTCCTAGTCCAGTAATGGCAGCCTAATAGCAAGGATACAGTTGTACGTGTGTTATTATAATTTGAATGATTTTCATTTTCTTTTTTTTAATTTCATACTCTAAAAATAGACCTGCCTATAGCAAAATAAACAAATCAGAAAAAACAATGACTGGCGAAAAACAAAATCTAGATTCTTCTTTGTTTTCCCAAATTTTAATAAAAACTAAGATTCATAAACAAGAAATGGTCAAGCAAGTTTGTCTTTCACTCCAACACAAGGCATCTAGAGGGGGAGGTACACCAAGATTATTGTACGTATACAGCAGCAACTCTGTAATTAACTTAGTTTGAACTTTGTGAAAAGCTTTCTTTGTCACTACATAAAGAGAGGCCTTTGTAGTTTCCCATGGTTATTTTATCATTGCTCTGAACCAGCGGAGGCTCTTGCACTCTTTTTTCCTAGATTGAGTACTGTGCTTGTTGGCTACATTCCTTTTCCTTTTCTTTTTAAATCTCTTTTTGTAAGGTGACTATCCAGAGAAGCATGCATCCAAGAAATGGCATAGGGGTGCGAGCTTAAACTTTAAAGCTATTTGTGCTCTTTCCGAAGCCATGGCTGCCTAGAGAATTATGGGATGTTCTAGCATTTTCTACAGTGAAAGATGTTTTGGCCACTGCACTGCCAAAATTGAATCATCAGTGCACTCCTCCACCAGATCAGAACATTGCTTCGTATCGCCTCGGTTTAATTAAGAAGAGGGCTATGGTTTAAAGGAGAAAAGACATACGCAGCTGACACTGGGCCAAAAGTGGGTAGGGTAAGCAAGAAGGGAGTGAGAAAATAGGAAAAGTTTTTGCAGGTTTTTTTTTTTTTGCAGTTTTATTTTTCAAAGGAGCTTCTAACCACTTAGAACTCATAATTTCATAAATAATGAAGTGATCTATAAAAATAAACGTACAATATATTTTAAAATATAAGATCAGGGACAAATGTCAGAATAGGACTTGCAAACGTTCAGGTGTTGGAGGCTTGATCCTAATTCTAGTGGTGTTTGGATGGTGGCACCTTTAAAAGTGGAGCCTGGGCAGGTCACTAAGGGCGACGCCCTCGGAAGGGATTGGGGTAGTTCCCGTGGGAGCCTGGGGCCCTGAGTTAGCACTCACGAGAGCGAGTGGTTATACAGCAGCCCTGTACATTGTGGCATTCCGTCCTGCCCTGTGACCCCCCTGCTGGCCGACAGCCACACCATCACGACGTGGTCCTCCGCCAGCACGGGGTGCAGCCGGGGGCTTCACCAGACCCCACGCTGTCTGGACTCTCTGCCGCCAAAGCGAGGAGTTAAATAAATTTCTTCTGCTTCTAAGTTACCCAGAAACTTACTTTGTTATAACAGCAGAAAATGGACTAATACAGGATTTAACACATTTCATATTTCCTAAAATGATTACTAGCATAGAAAAAATGAGAGTGGGTCATAAGTTTTCTACTCATAAAAAATAAATACATGGAAAGCTCTTAGCAAACAGAGACAACAGTTAAAAAAACTGAATGACTGAAGCGATGCTATCATTTTTACATATTTCCTTCCTGTCTTTTTTCCATTCAGGGGCATAAGTATGAATCCCAGAAGCCACAAACCTGGATCCCCCTCAGTGTGGCTTTCTGGGAGGAGAGTGTGTACACATATACACAGATAACCAATAATCAAACATCAAAATTCACATAGGAATAGAATTTCAGCCATCTCTGAATAAAGTAAAAGATGTGGTACCGTGTGGGCTCCAGTCTGCTATGGCAAGAATAGTTGGGAGCTGCGTAGGGCCATTTCCCTTGGGGAAGCCCTTTCTCCCCCCAGCCACCCTCCCACTCAGCTCAAGGCTGATGCTGTTTCCTTGCTGACCGTTACATTTTCTTACAGTAGAGATATATATTTCTTTCCTCAGTCTTTAACAAGGTGGAGGTAAAAATATGGGTGATGTGGAGACAAAATATTATTGTAAACCAGACAGCTGGACCCAGAAGTTTGAGGGTCTCCAGGAAAAGCAAGAGAAAGGGAAATCACTGTATTTTAGTACACACCTTCCCCATCTGCTTTGCATTATGGTACTTCCCTGTAGCTCTGTGCTATTGAGCTTGCAATCCCTAGGAGCAAATTCAAATATTGATAACATGTTCTATGTAGCATGTGATGTCCTGTCTTTATCAGACATTTTATTTTTGCAGTCTTTCAAAGTTATCCCAGCTATGTTTTAGTAGCTTCATAGTATCTCATTTTATAGCAATAACTCTGGATGTGTGTGTGTATATGTGTACGTGTGCATGGGTATGCATGCACATGCACGTGTGTGTGTGTGTGTGTGTGTATTTTTAGGGCATTTTAACTTGTTGGACATTGTCTCTCATCATATTCTATGAATATTCTGCTACTTAAATTTTTAAAAATGTGTCTTTTAAAAATGAAATTTCTGGATCAACTAGAATGTAGATTTTAAAAACTTTTTTCGTACATACTACCAAATTGCTTCCTGGACTACAGTTTCACCACTCATAGACATATAAAAGGATTTGTTTCATTATACCTTATTCTGCAAGTCCTTTATTACCACTTAAAGATATTTACCAGTTTAATGAGTAAAATGCTGTATCTTGTCTTTAACCTATATTTGCTTGATTCTTATGGAGATAGTTTTTATATGCAAGTTTCCATTTGAATTCCTTTTTTCTGTAAGTTTCTGGTTTAGGCATTTGTGTACATTTTATCTATTATTGCATCCATGGGGTTTTGCTCCTTTACAGGTATAGATATGCTTCTTAATGCGTCTTTCTTATTTTAATGAAGTATGATGTTATATGACGTTCTTGATAAATGGATTTTTAT
>NW_004955421.1:26875294-26882970 GCF_000276665.1 Chinchilla lanigera
TTTAAAATTTCCTTTGTATTTGTTTTTACTTAAAATAGAGAAAGAAATTATCCAGACAATCACTTATCACCCCATATTTTGCTCTAATTTTCTGTAGTTTTACCTTTACATTTAACTGTCAAAACTGTCTGGCATTTATTTTGATTTCTAATATGAAACGTCTTAGAATTCTCGCAATTTTCCAAATAATATTAATGGAGTAGTAATTCTGGTTCTTGTATCTGCCATTTTTTTCTTTATCTATAAGTTTTTCTACCCAAAGAATAGTGCAAATCTGGAGAGCCATACCCTATTCTAGTAATGCATTTATTAAGTTTTGGGCCAATGGAACACCACTATAATTAGTTTTGCCCCTATAGATCATTTTCCCCCTGGAACTGTCTCTTTCATAGTATGCACAGTATATACATATATATAGTATTACATATATATAGGTTTGGATTTAGATATGGCAAATAGAAATTTCCCTCTGGATGCCAGAAGAGTGTGGATGCTTTTGCTGCCCACATATTCAGGTAGGCATGTACTAAATAAGGGAGTCTGATTCCACCCAGAACACCTGGCTTCCACCCTCTGCCACCTAAGTGCAATAATAATTTACCCTCTCTGTATTTCAGTTTTTTCCTTTGAAAAATGAAAGTTAAAGCAGTTTACCTTATACACTTTATAGGGCCTACTTCAGTATGGATCCTAAAACTGTTCTCTGAAAGTCTCTAAGTTGGTTTTTTATTGTTCCTGGATTCTTTTTATGAAGCTCCCAAAGTGTAGAAAGCAGACTAATGCTGGTCTGTGGGTTCATTTACAACAATTAGGAGGAAGAGTTTGGGAACACATAGCGAATTGGTCAAGTAATTTTATGGCTATTAACCTAATTTTCTTTTTGAAGGTGGAGTTTATGTCTATGGACACCCAGAACATGCCAGATCTCATCTGAAAATGGGGCTTATATTTTGTATGAACTAGATTTGTTTATTTTAGTAATTCAATTTCACTGTAGTTTACAAATGTATTGGTCTATAACATATTGGAAATTTTAAAAAGAAAGGAAGGAAGGAAGGAGGGAGGAAGGTCATTCATCCTTGCAGGGAGCGTACTGCCTTGCCTGGTGCACAGTGAAAGGTTTTTGCATGCTAAATAAGTCATTTCATTGATAAATAAATACTTCATACAATTAGTCAATATTTTTTTGTTTGTTGTGGTGACTACCTTGAGTTAAATTACCAAGTTAATAACTATTTTGATTCAGCGGTATTAATGGAAGGCTTACCTCTTCCTCTTAGTGATTCGGGGCAATATTGTAGGTGAGGCATCTTCTGAGCAGATGTGGATTGTTTCATTGATTGGCAACTTGGCAGTGGTGTTGGGCTTTCCTTTAACATTTAGATTTCCCTCGTAAAACTAGCAAGGAATTCTATTCTCAAGGACACAAAAATCCAGAGGAATCCAAAGTTACCATTTAAAGAAAAACTAAACAAACAAAAAAGATCAGAAGATCAACCTTTCAGATTTTACTTCCTGACCTAAAATAGGTCAGAAAAATATAGCAGATAAATAAATAAATAAATAAATAGGTCAGCCAGATACAAGTATTTATCTGAAAAATACTTTCTGAATACATCTTTCTTTGGGACATGCCTTTGTCCCCAGTGGTGGGAGCCGTCACTAAACAAAGGCTGGCGGGAACTGAAAGAACATTACTCAGCCTTGAGACCCTCACCTACCCTGGCAGTACAGGAGTTCAATAAAGCTCTATTTTTTCTGTACCATATGGACTGAGTTTGGCCCATGATTCCTCTGAATGGCATGAAAGGCAGCCAGCTGGGTGTGCGTATCCTCCCTCTCTCTTCCTCTTCCAGTTTTAAAATATGTCTGGCTCTGAGCCAGTATCTTCCCTCCCCAGCGCTAGTCTGTCTCGCCCTCTTATTCTGCTGACCGAGATTCCAAAAGAAAGAAGGCATTCCTTCCCAAGCACTAGCAGGACCTTGGCACCAGGAGCAAATACCCCGATATATATGTGGGTCATGGATGACACATCAGGTCTCTCCATCCTTAGAAGGTTTGAAGCCATCTCTTTAGACCCCTAAGAATTTTTTAGTGCACGAAGTGACCCATAATAACAATTCTCCAGTCACTGACAAAACACTAAAACCATATCTTTGTTCCAAGGCTTTTCATTGCATCAGATGTTTTGAGAAAAACAGGGAAAGCACTTGAAATTCCATTAAAGTTGCATTCATTTATCTAAAAATGTAAAAGAAAAAAGCCATCAATTTGTCTTTATAGACATCATTAAAATGACTGTGTGTGTGTGTGTGTGTATATATATATATATTACACATTTTATGAAGATTAATGATCAACTCTTCAGATGCAGATTTCATATGGTGGGAGCTGAAGCTTGGTGCAAAAGCAAGAAAATATAGCAGTTACATTAAGTGTCTTTGGTAGACCAGATGAGATCTCACTATGTTAAACAAGCTGGACTCAAACTCCTCAACTCAAATGATCGTTCTGTTTCAGCCTCCTGAATGGCTGGAACTACAGGTGCGAACCACCACAGCCAGTTCTCTCAGTATAAAATTCAAACTTTCAAAATGTCAGCTTCAGTTCTCCTCAGAATACCAGTGTTAGACATTCTTAAAAATGCACTCAAGTAGCCAATCCTAGCATAAGACTGCTCGGAATTCCCCTATTTCCAGTACTTGATGCTATAAGTCTCGTCTGTTTGGAAGTCTAGTCTAGTCCCTTGGATCATTAGCATTGCTATATTCAAAACACAATCCAACATGGAGCTTTTTACGCTTCGCTTGTAACAACTGATTGAATAAGAAGCTTTAAAAACAAATAAATATATTCTGATGCCTTGTCAATAACATCAAGGGTACTTTCATCAGCCTTCATAAATGAAAAATAATCATCATAGTGATGTCGCTGGTTTTATTTAAAAATCAGTCAAGCACAAGGCTGCCAGATTTACCAAGTAAAAGCAGAGGACATAGTTACAGTTGAGTTACAGAGAAAAAGCAAATAAAAGTTTTAGTATATCTTACGATATTTGGGGGAACACTTATTCTAAAAGAAAAAAGCAAGCATTCCCGGTTCCTCTGAGCTAGGACTGCAAGTGAGTCTTGTCTTTTATCCGGCAGCGTCAGCAGTGGGGTTGTCACAGCACGGTCTGCTATGAGAAGCATGTAAAGATGTATCTTATTTCCAGGGTCAAGAACAAGTGTGGGGACTCTTAGCTCCTTCCATCTGGCAGCTTTAAAACCCTGGCACATCAACAAGACCAGGAACACTTCTCTTACAGCAGCGGAATACATTTCCAATTAGTCATTCTACACTCTTAAAGGGAGAAAGAGCTCTTTCCCGCTCCAGGAGAAGGTCAGAGCTGGTAAATATGAACAGAAGAAAAGGCCAGGTCAAGCAGAAGAGAAAAAGAATCTTACCAGGAAGTGACAGATTTGGGAACAAGTAAGTCTGAAGCAGGCCTTGCAAAACCAAAACGAAACAACAAAAAATTTAGAACAATCAGATCCCTAAAAAGCGACTATAATTTGTCACAAATGGAAATGAATTTAGAAAACAAAAGAAAAAAAACAAGAAACGATAAAGAAAATTTTATAGTTCTTTCCTTCCAAAGCACTTTTTTAAGGGGCTTTTTTCTTTTCTTTTTCTTTTTTTTTACTATTTTCTTTTTTGGTACCAGAAATCAAACTCAAGGCCTGGAGATGGCTAGGCAAGTGCTGCACCACTGAGCTACATCCCCAGCCTGCAAGCACTTTAAAAAAAAAAAAATTCTGCTTGCTAGGCTTTTAAACATTTTGGGTGACTTAGTGAGATGTGATACTTGTCTTTCTGAAGTCTTATTACACAGTAGTTGTTTTAACTTACAGCTGATGGTAAACACTGTTTTTTTTCTTGCTTTGGCTAACTCATGCCTCCAGGTGCTTCCTACTCCTGGACTGGTTGTAGGACAAGCTGCTGAGTTTTTTACCTTTGGTCACAATTCTATGAAACCTCACCTGGGACGCCACCGACCAGGGCGAATGTTCTGCTTACTGCCTGTGACTTCCTGAATTGGCATTTTCCAGGGTGCTGTGAAGCTGGGTGGCCAGGGCAGATCTCTCGCCCCCCACTGTCCTCTCCTACCTGCGACTCTGCCTTCCCACACGACTCTAAGCCCCGTAAATACAAAAACCACAGGCTCCAGGGACTTTGTTTATTTGGATAGAGGAGGTACAAATAATGGGTTTTCTTGTTGTTTAGAATCAGGCTGTGGTTTTGTTTTGTTTAACTGAAGAAAACAAAGCAAAAGGGAAGGATATCACAGAAAACATTTTGTGAAAAGAACTATGAGTCTTATTACTATTACAGTAATAACCAGGACAATCAAGAATATCACCTTCTGTGCACTGAAATCTCTTAAAGGATAGGAAATACTCTTGAGAGCTGTTGAAAAACCATTATAAGCAACAACAAAATAATTTAATGTAGAGGGTAAATGCATCAAAATTGAGCAAAAGAAGACAAAGAAAATGAATTCCTTGCAATTCATACAGTGATATGAAAGAAAATCAGATTTTTTGACCTAAGTTTCTCAAGGCTGAACTTTTGACTTTATGAACAGAGAGCTTATTGTTGCCTTGCTGTGTTATAAATATAGTAGTTGGCTCAGTTTTGGACAGAGCAATATTTCTGATTGTTTTTGTAGGGACCTTCATAATTGTGATGGCCTATATCTTAGTAGAAAGTGGATCCACTTGGTCAGATCCATTGTGATGAGGAATGGACTACTCAGTGGAAAAGAAAGGAGGAAATTTCAGTGTATAAAAGAGTGGAGTTGGTGTAGGGTACATGTAAGAAAACACTTGGGCTTCAAAATTAAGAAAAGAGCAAAATATTGAGTCCTTGTAGAGCTCAATATACCCTTTAAAAGATCATCTATGGGTATTATCAGGAAGTGGGTTTTAAATGATGTCCTCCGAGCTCTAGGTTGCTCTGTGCCCTTAGAGTGATCATAAGTCTCACTTTGACACCCAGCCCTGGCTCCAGCCCCAAGCAGATGTACTCTGCTTGCACATTACCTGCAAGAAGGAGTGGGTGCTGGGCAGGGGTTGCCCGGGCGAGTTTCATGGATTTGCATGCTAAGTTCAACATCCTGGAGTTCGGGCCAAATGCTTAACTTGTCTGCTGAAAAGTCTCCATTTACAATCACACAGCAGGAACACTGCTGGCCATTTACTCATAAACAAATGAGTCATGAGAAGTGAAGGAGTTAACACACATAAATTAGAACAGTTCCATATCTGGTAGTAAGCGTTAGCTATTTTAATCTTTTGTGTACTTCGGCTTGGTACAAGGTTTTATTTGAAGGGAAAACTTTACTGACTGCCTTTTTTTTTTTAAAGACTCCTGCTCCAAAACATTATTTCATAGTTTAAACCCATGGGTTGTTTGTCCTTTGGTCCTGTGGCCAAAAGCCAAGTCCCTTTCACTTTTGCCAGCTAGCCCTGATGTCCAGGCAGTATCTCCTCCCTCTTTGCCCAGACCTGAGTCCCATAAGGCCATTTTGCCCTGGCCTAATGAGAATGATGTCATTACAGCTGAAGAAACTTCACTATAATCTTTGGGTTTTCTTCTTTAACTTTGTAAGAGAGAAAAGCATTTTATTAATAAACTGAGCACTCCGAATCCTTTGGAGGTACCTTGTACACAAAAGCTATCACCATCACCCACATTTAATGAAGTACTTTGTGGGGGAAAAGTGTTATGTAAATGTTGACACGCGATGGCCATGTGACCCCAATTTCACAGCGGGACAGTAAAAACAGCCAAGGAAGAGGCACGAAGCCCCAGGGAGGAAAGGTTTTTTTGCAGAAGGTATGAAATTGTCTTTTAATTTTTGCGAACAGATAGTTGCACTTCTGAAAACTGGTCATTCACAACCATTAAGGAAGGTACATACCACTGTAAAACAGAAAGCAAATTTAAGCTAAGGATTTGCTGACTATTTTAAGATCAACAAAGTCTATGGAGAACAGGAGAGTAGGGGAGGGATTAAATGCTGTGGGAAGCATGGGAGTGAACAGAACCTTCCAACAGCGCAGCAGTGGTTTCCAAAAGCTGTAGCTGTGTCCTCCCCTCTGAAGAAAATCAGGAAAAAAAACAAGATTCTTTCATGAGGGGTGAGGGGGTGGGTTCTGCCTAAAGGTAAGAAGCAAGGATCCCCATTACTCCTGGCTAATGATCTTAAGTAGTAAGGACATTTCAGCGCACTGAATTATACCTTCAATCTTCCCTTCTTTCTCAATGCAGTCTGCTGGTAATGCAAGTATGTCTTTACCCCCTAACTTTGTATCTCTCTCTCTCTCTCTCTCTCTCTCTGTCTGTCTGTCTGTCTCTCTCTTTCTCTCTCTCTCTCTTCCTCCCCTGAAGATGGAACCCTGGGTTACACTCCAGCCTCCAAACTCTCTTTTTAACAAAAAGGACTTCTATGGGAGCCTGGTGTCTAGGTACAATACTAGTTGTTTTCTTTTAGTTGTTCCCTTAAATTCCTTCTACCAAAGACTTGTGAAGCAGTTTTTCCATTTATGGTAACAATCTAAAAATTTCTTTTGAAATTAAGTGTAAGAAGAAGAGGATTCTGACATAAAGAAAGAACACCAAGTGAAGCTCACATGGCGTGGAGCTGTAACAAGTCTTGATAAGCCTGAGCGGCGGGGTCTGGAGACCAGGGGAGATGACTTCAGGCTCACGTAATCGCAGGATCCTGTAAAAACAAGAGGAAAGCAGGCCCTCCGGGGAAAGCAGAAACCCATGCTTAACAGGCAGTGCTTACGAGTATCAGAAATCTGTGTCCTCACAAAGCACCCATGCCAGTCCAAAGGGAGAAGAGAGGAACCACAGACATTATAGAACAGCGCCGCTCGAGATACGCTTCAGCATCTGTTACACACCATTCTGGATGATTAATGAAAGGGTGTTGGTTTGAAATACGCTCAAGTGCAGGGAGAAAAGCCCACAGCTTTTCCTACTGCTCAGAAAGAGTCTACATTTCCCAGCTCATATTATATAAAAACACAGACCCAAAGAGAGGAGGGGCGGAGGGGAGCAGTGTAGGGAAATTTCTGCCAGAAAACACACGATAAAACCCAGCTTGTTAGCAACCCCAGTCCACATTATTTTTCAACAACAAACCCTAACTGTAATGTAGTTACAGCCTCGCAGGGAAGCTCTAAGCCCCGGGTCAACGTCCCAGAACCTAAGCTCCGCAAAGAAAGGAAGAAAGAGACCTAAGCAGGCATCTGCCAGGAATGTGAAAGCAGAATCTCCGAGCAGGAGAAGCCCCCAGAGGAGGAGAAGACCGCAGCCTGCAGTAATCTGTAAATGATTGCTGGTAAAGGCTGGAGGCTTCAGGCTTGATCTGTGTTTGTTCCCCAAGAAAGCCGAGGAGGACGGTGTTAATAAAGAGAGATTTAACTGAGGGCTGTGCTTGGAATAAAGTAGGCTACAGAAAGGTCAAATGTGATCAGTTGGAGCAGATTACAGGGGCTTGGAGGGCGGCGTGGGGAGCCGGTGCGGCCCGGGGCTGGTCTGGGGGTGGAGAGAAGCCGAGCGCTTACCGCGCCGCCAGGAGGGAGAGCTGCGCGGTCGGCGTGCAGCCCGGCCCGCCGCCC
>NW_004955421.1:26883225-26912395 GCF_000276665.1 Chinchilla lanigera
CGGGGGCTGCGCGGACGGCAGTCCTGCAGGTGGGGCGGGCAGGCGCGCGAGGGTGGGGTCCTCGAGTGTCAGCACCGGAGGGGCACTCAGGTGCCGGTTAGCGAGCCCCGCCGGCCGGCTCCTGACTCCGGCAGAGGCGAGCAGGAGTCCTGGGGTGGAAGGACCGGGCTTGGGGGGCACGCCAGGGAGGCGGGGTGGGCAGGCTTTCTGGGACTTCAGACGGAAAGGGACGCTCTCACCGAGCTTTCTCGCTGTCCCCCTTGAAGGCACCCGTGGGTGCAAATGTTTTCCTCCCGGATGACCTCTCCCTTCACACCCAGTCCCAGGTCAAACTTGGAAAAGCAGGTATATAACACGCACTCAGCTGGCCTTAAAAGCCAAGGAGCTGAATTTATGAAATATATTCATCTCTGAACGCCTCTAGAAAGGCGAACTCTGACCGCATCGTCCCTCAAAGGCCCGAAAACTTCAGAAGCCAGGAGCTAGAAGTGGCCAGGTGCATACATCGTCTCCACTTCGGTCTGAGCCGATGCCTTTGGTAGAATTTGCAATGGATGGGAAGGTTTACATTAATTCCAGGTGGTATTAAGTGATATTTCCTAGTGAAAACATTTTGGAAGTTTTTAAAATAAAAAAATGTTAAATGGAGGGTTTTTTTTATTAAAAGTAGTTCTATATACCATAATGTCCTATTTTCCCAAATACTTGTACCAAATCATAGTTTCATAAGAGTGGAGAACCCAAGTAAAGAATACATGAGTAGAAGAGCAATGAGTAGAAGAATAAGAGTAGAAGAATAAATGAGTAGAAGAGTGCGTGTTTCTGGGACCTTTTTTCCCTGACATTTACTTCGTGTTAATTAGCTAAATCCTTATTTCGCCTTCCTGATTTCTGCCTTAGTATTTGTCTAATTTTATTATTTTTAAGGTGACATTAGAACAGAGTAAATAAAGGGCAA
This sequence comes from Chinchilla lanigera, assembly GCF_000276665.1. Lineage (NCBI taxonomy): Eukaryota > Metazoa > Chordata > Mammalia > Rodentia > Chinchillidae > Chinchilla > Chinchilla lanigera. Next base: position 26,884,184 of record NW_004955421.1, read on the forward strand.
AAAGGACCAATATCCATCCTAATTATTTTTAAGATAATTACATCTTACCTTCTAGAACTTTCCGTGCATGCATGTTATGTTGTAGGTCATGTAACATGTGCTATTATGTAATCTGCCTTTTCCAGTTTCCATGTTTCTACCTACCTTTCATAGCAATAGTTTTAATGGCTACATAAAACTCCATCATGATGATGTATATCATTTATTATAATTATCCTGTTTGTTGAAAATTTGGATTGGTTCCAGTCCCTGATTTGTACTAACAACACGATAAATATCTTTGTGTCTATAGCTTTCCACTTTCATTAAAGAATTCTAAGATTTCTCAATGAATCGGTACATTTTTATGGCTCTTTCAGTGATGATTTTAAAATTCATCTGCATGTTCAAACTTCATCTTTGATGGAGACATGATAAAATACTTGGCAAATGTTCTTAAAGTGCAGCTCTTAGAATAAGCTTCATTCTCCTTTTCTCTAACTGAATTCCTAACCTGTTTCTAAAACTGAAAGATAACTTAAGAGTGCTTTCAAAAAATTCTTTTTGGGTGATTAACCTCATGTTATCACGTGAGTAGATAAGGCAGGCTCCAGCTCAAGAATGTGTGTGACCTCCGTTACAAATTTTGAAAATGTAGCCCCCACAGGCCTTTCTAGATAATGATCTAAAGTCTTAACCTATTTAAAATGCTGGCTTTCCCTTAAATGTGTCCTTATAATAAGTGAAGTTTATTTTATGATTAGAGTGAGCAAAGCTTTACAAACTTGGCGAGACCCTGCAAAGATAAACATTTTTATACGGACTAGTTTGGGTACAGTGAGTTCATTCGGTCCACACCTCTTCTTGGCAAACATGAATCCATCAGCTTTTTAACTAGATACAATCCTTCCCGAGATAAGGAATTTTATAACTTATGAGTCAAATTTTTAATCCCATAGTTGTTTACAATAAAGCATCCTTTTGGCTAATTTTTGTTAATCGAACTGTTCACTCACCAACAATCTTTGCCTATAAAATATACTAGAAGCAAAGATATAACACAACCTTATGAGTAGGTAATCTATGAGGTGTATACTGTAAGGCCACTCTGGTTGTGTGTGATTAGTTACATCAATACAGTACACTGGGAACCCAGTGAAATGGGGTGAGAGACGCCAGTCCAGTTAAAAAAAAAAAAAAACAGTCTTTGCCCTTGTTGATTAACAAAGGTGTACAATGCTTAGTATATAAAAGGGGGAAAGACCTTCGAAGCCACATAAACTGGAATATTTTTAGGTGCTGGGTCAGGAATGTGGCCTGGAGTTTTACCAAACCTATTGTGCCTGAAAAGTGGTTGTGATGCACAATTTTAAAATCTGCTGTGTTACAGTTTGGTGTCTTCAGATAGGATCTGCTTGCAGTATACAACTTCAGGTCATGAGCCTATGTCAAGAGCTGTATATTTCACTCTATCCTAGGTCCATTTATCACATGAAAAAAAAACCAAGGATGGGAATAGTGTTGTTGACTGTTCTAATTACTCTTTACCAGAAGGGACATAAAAGAAACCTAACGGCCCCCAAAGGTGTACCCACAATTTTCAACAGTAAGACTTCTGCTTTCACCCTTGGGGAAGCACAAACACAATGGCTTTACTCAGTAAAAGAATCAAAATAAACTAAATCTGGAAAAAGTATGTATATTATACAGAAGAAGAAAAATGACAATGTAGTAGGGCCATGGGTAAAAGAATAAAACAAACAAAACAGTGAATACATTTACTACCTGATTCAATGTTCATAGATATTAGTTGAGGGGGGAAAGTTGGCAGTGAAGTAGATTAAGCCGGGCATGGAATGCAGACCACTTGGCTCTCCTTCCAAAGTTTCTGCATCTTCTTTATGAGAGGGTCTTAAACAATCCAAAACCGATAAAAGTGCCCCATTTCCAGATGTGAGAGTTAGGCATAGGCGATGGAATGACTAAGTCACAGGTTCTCAAGGGACCAGCCAACTGCCCTAGCCTTCCAACTCCATCCCCTCTCCTGAGAGATTTGATTCTTTACTTTTCTGTTCCTGTCTTTACTCATGGTTGAGGACAGTAGAGCCCAGACCTCTCCTCAGCAGAGCTACGTGTCAGAAGCTCAACAGGATCCACAGTCTGTAAAGGCCGCCCAAGACCTTGTTTTTTCCCAGCTGTAGTGGGCTAATAATCACACTGCTGTCCAGCTGGGTACTCCATAGCAGGGCGAAGCATCCTCCCTTGCCCCTCATTTTTCCCTCTGAGTTTACATCCAAGCTATTGGCAGTTCTTGTGGGTCCCCGCTCTTCCCTGCCTCCCGCTGCTAACATCTCCTCTTACACCAAACTCCTTGCTGCCTCCTGATTCACCTCCTGCTTTCTCAGTCTAAATATTTCAAAAGCCATCTCTTAGAACACGTGATCTCTTTTTAGCCTTGTCTCCTTTCCTCTCGGAGGAAAGCCAGCATCCTCACCCTATCCCCGTCTGACCTAACTCTTTACACCTCCCTGGCACTCCGCCACGCCCCTCTTTCTCTTCCCGGCACACACAGCCGAGCTGGTTTCAGCTTTATGTGCACTAGCTCCTCCCTCCCCACCTGGAAATCTTCCCTTAACTAGCGGCAGGGCTCCCAGCTGCTTGTCACTCAGGTCTTGACTCAAATGTCATCATCTCAGGGAGCTCTTCCCGGACCTCTCACCTTGAATTCATTCGGAAGTCACTCCCTAGCTTATCCCGATAGGTTAAGCCAGACAAAATTTCCAGTATTCAACTCCTTTTGACTTACAAACATGTCAGTGCCAAAATCCTGCTGTTTTTGCATTTATTTGTTGATTGTTTCTTTCTCCTATTAGGACGTATGATTTGTGGTCTGAGTGGTACATATCTAGTAGCTGAAATATTTCTAGGCACACGACACACTGAAGAAATAATTGAAGAAGGAGTAGATGGATGAGGTGGTCTCTGTCTGCTTCATCTAGCCGTCCTCTCACAAGGCCAGAGACTTTGTGTATTTTGCTCACACTCTAACTCTAGTATTTGCACAGTAGTTCTGTGCCATTGTGTTCAATGAGTTGATTAATGAATTCATGATTCCAAGCTCCCAGTGCCATATTCTGTCTTACGTTTCTTATTTCTGCGCCAATCGGCAAAGCATGTGCCTTAGTAGTATGGAAAGTTTTTAAATCCTCACCGAGAATTTAATAGACATCTATTATTCAAGAGGAATTCATTCTTTCTAGACACGAGAATGATCCAGAGCAGAGGTGAGCAAATCTCTTCCGTAAAAGGCCAGATACAAGTACTGTGCCTCAGGTTTTGCTGGCCATACAATCTCTGTTGCTGCTACTCAGCTTTGTCGCTGCACCATGAAAGCAGCCATGGAAAAAATGTAAACAACTTAGCTTGGCAATGAGCCAATAAAACTTTATTTACAAAACACAGACAGTAGGCTGGATGTGGCCCGTAGGCCACAGTCTCTCCCTCGTCTTTTATCAAGATTAATGGTGTGACTAACAAGAAAACAGAAGTGAGCTGTGACAGGGGGTTGAGAGATATTGTCACATATGACAAAAGGAATATAAAAACCTTGCCTCATTATTAGGGAAAAAATTAAAAGGTGCCTTGGAGACATTTCAAAGGTCAGAGATGCCTGAAGTCATGAGCACTTGATCTCACAATGATGATTACAGTCTGAAGGAAACTTGTGGTTTACCAAAGCCCTTAAATGGATGAGCCTTAGAGCTGTAACAAAATATAGTTTTGCTTGTTCTCTTATTGAGTGTGGAAGAAATTCTCATTAATGAGAACAACACACATGTTAAGGGAAAAAATAGACCAGACCCTGACATGTTTTAAGTCCTTGGTTGGCCTCCGTTCTTCCTTTTCTGTTCATTTCTCTAGCTCACTTTGTATAAATTTCCCTTTCACATGGCTGATAGAGCTCCGAAGATGAGTTCCAAATTTATGCTAGAGGCATGCTGAGTAATCTGAATGCAGGCCACATGAGGATGCTTTTCAGTTCAGGCTCCATAACATCTTGAAGGTGCGCAGAGTGGGAAGAGGTTGCTGGAAGCTCTGCTGGTGTCCACTGAGGGGGTGCTGACCATCGGAAGGTCAGGAATTAGTCCTCTTACAGGATCAAATGTAAAAATTATTCATTGCTGCTACATGCCAGCATTATGCTAAGTGTTTCACAGATACAATGCTGTATCTTTACAACAACCTCTGAAAAGGTGAGTGGTCTTACTGCCCTCATTTTGAGAAAGTAATAAGGGCAAAGTTCACCAGTTTACCTAAGCATACACGTGTCATAGCATGAAACCGCTGCGTGGCTTGGATCTCGCTAACTCTGGGCCAAAGCACTTTGTAAGTTGTGCCACACACTTCCTTGCCTAGTTATGCTTCTCCTTGGTGTACTGAAGCACTTGATGAAGTGTGTTGCCTTAACTACGTCTCAGGAAATATTTGCGTCATGTAATTCTTCCTTTTCCCTTAGGAATCTTTGAACTCATGACAGTTAGTACTGGATACTTGGGAAAAAAAAAAAAAACTCTGTAGAGCTGTGGAAAAGAGACTATTCAAATATAATGAACAGTTAGTAACATTCTCTAGGTATGCTGAATTATCCATTTGTGAAAATTAATACAAGATCTAGCCTATTAAGATAAATTATTATACTGGAGCATATTCTATACTTTTAACAAAGCATGACTCATGCAGCAAGAACACACATGAATAATGAAAAGGTTATTTTAAGATCACATGAAAAGGCAAAGTACAATTTTTTCTATATGTTGTTCTGCTATTTCATTAAATTCTAGCATTTAAAAAACAAAAACAAAAAACCACCATTGTTTTATGTTTCTTACTCAATAGGTTTGAATAATAAACAGAGAGATATTCACTAGACAGTTTGATTTTTCTGTTCTTTTTGTTTTATTTAGCTTTGTTTTTTGAGGTATATTATATTATTACTACATTATTCTGGCTGGCCTTGAACTCACTATGTAGCTCAGACTGTCCTTGAACTCCTAGAAATCCTTCTGCCTCAGCCTCCTAAGTGCTGGGATTACAGGTGTGCACTTCCATACCTGGCATTATTTTTTCTGTTCTTGAAAGGGTCTGTTTCCTTAGCGAGCTGAGCCTGCAATGTAACAAGGCAATGTAGCAAGAACAAAACCAACAAATCCAACCACTTGCAGTCTCCGTTAGGAGATCCACAAAAGAAAATTCTTCATGTAATCAGATAAGATTGCCCCCAAAATCAGAGACCACAGGGAAGGCATTTCCCCAAAATACAAAGTAGAGGAAAATCACATGTGACTTTTATTCCACCATTTATTTGTGATGTCAAAGATACAGCCAGATAGCAGTTACATTGCTAAAGGCAGGTTTTAATCGGTAGTTTACTACTGCAGTAGAAAAAAGTGTCCAGCATGGACTGAACACAACTTTTGATTTGTAAGAGGCTAATGGTATTTTAAAGGAGAACTAGGGAGTTGTGGGGAGGAGGTAGTGAGCAGGAGCTCTGTAGAGTCAGGGAAGTAGAAAAGGACACAGAGCTGTCCACGTCCATGCCACACAGGCCAGCTGTGCCTTAACTGCAGACTCTAGCCATTAGAAGTCTCTTCTCCCTCAAAGGCTGGAAGACCAGGGCCTTCCCCTTCTTCATCAGTACATTTAAAACATTTTTATTGGTATATGTTTGTAATGCATAATAATTGTATTTGTTTTGCAGAATTGGTGCCTATATATTGCATGTTGATCACTTTTTATCTTACCGCCCCCAATCCCTTCTCCCTTTCCCTGATCCCCTTGTCAATGTCCAAAACATCCACCTTCCTGTTTCCACCACTTCTCCTTTATTTTACTCTTAAATTTATTTATATTTTGTATTTTCCATAAGGAAGCAATGCAGTACTTAACCTTATGTGTCTAACTTATTTCACTTAACACTACAGTCTTGAGATCCATTCATTTTCCTACAAATCTTTCTTTGTTATTCCATTGTGCACATGTAGCACATTTCTTTATCTGATCCTTGCTTTTTGCCTTCACTCCTTGAGAAAGACACTCTTGCACTGTGGGAGATGTGTGGATATGTATCTCAGAGGAACACAGAAGAACACAGACTTGGGAACCTGTTATAGTCAGTGCTCTAAGAAAGTATGCCCAGGGGCCGCCAGGTTTGGCTGGAACACATAGTAAATCCTTCTGGTGGCCTTGAGCTTTCTCAGTCAGGAAATTTAAGAGGGGGAGGGACATGCTAGAAATATGGCCTTGAACTGCTAGAAACTATGTTAGCATTTGTTCAAATATTCTAGTAGCAGGAAGGGGAACAGGCAAAATCATCTGTGTGGAATCTGTAGTTTTCATGGGCCAAGGTTGAGGCCTACTTGAAAAGTGGACTAGAGAAGCCTGATTGGCATTTAGTCAGAGAGACTCTTTGCCAGTGCCCTGTTACTCAAGGGAAGAAGACGTACTCTACTTTCCTCTGAACAATATAAATCCATTTTCCACTTATTGCCATTTAATCATTAAGGACCAGTTAAACCACCTGCTTAGACTTGGTTGGTAGTCAAGGATATCTGGTAGCTGGTGCAAGTGAACAAGCATTTAAGGGGGTCATGCTATGGAAACCAAAAGAAAAGCAATCATTACTGGTGGGGGCAGCCTAGAAACTCCTCTGATCCTAGAGAGCAACCAGTTGGAAAGATTAGTGGACATTTAACCTCTAAGTGGACTTAGGTAGTGAAGGGAAGACAGCAGCGGCAAATCAGGTGGATTTTCCAATTCACAGCTGAAATGTCATGGCAGTGGTACAGGCATTAGTGTCACAATCTGGTTATTTCCCAAAACTGGGCATAGGGCTTCCTAGGGACTTTCTGGGTGGCCCATGCAGCAGCAGCCCTAGGCAGGAAGATGTCCATTACATGACTTTCCATGGTGATGATTTCTTTGAAGTTTATATCTTAGCATGCACAACTTTTTCAGATCCTGAAGCAAAAGGGACCTGTAAGACAGGACTTCAGTCCTATTTAGGGTCTGGCATATCAGCTGTTAGTTCTCAGCACTACTGACCCAGAAGGGAGGGAAAAAATTGGAAAATTTTGGAAGTTGTAGTTGAGTTTTAAAGGAAAGTAGAAGAACTGAGGATTTGGACAGGACTCTGTGCCAAAGGCAGGATGAAGTCCAATTTAACGTAAAAATACAACCTCAGAGACAATGAACAAGACAAGAACCTCAAATCTCTCTGTAAATTTACCCTCCATCTTTAGTCAAAAATACATGTTATTCTTGTTTTAAAAGAATTCTGATCTCATTAAATGTGACCTAATTATTTCTTTAGGTACAGCACGAATGGTAATTGATCACATAAACCTTTTCTAAGTTTGCTTTGCAGAAGTTTTTAATAAGGAAATTCAGTTTGGACTTTTAAAACTCTCTGAGGCTAGGCAACCAAGGCAAGAAGTTGGCATCAAACCTACAATACACATAGATTTAGGCAAATTCTTCTCTTTATGAGGTCCCCCAAGTACCCTGAGGTTCTTAAAGCCTCAGGAGGGAAGGGAAAGGGAGGGAAGAGAGAGGGAGAGGAAGGGAAAGGATGTAAAAAGAATTAAGATGTGTCATATATGCTCCAACTACTCACAAAAAATGTTTTCATTATGTACCACAAACATTTAAAAATAAACATAATTATTATTGAAATAGTTTGTCTCAGTAACTTAATTTGATTCAAATAAAATTTAACTTTTATAATCTTAAATGTCTAGTAACTATAGTATTAGTTTCTTTGAATAGTAAATCCAACTAAAAGTATATACCTACATTTAATTTAATATTGACATCCCTGAAAGATACCTGTTTTATTAAACTAGCTCGTTTACCAAAGATTTAGTCAAATTACATAAAGTTAATGACTTTTGAAAAAAAAAAAGACTTTTGAATTGGTTCCTATATTTCTGGGAGTTCTAGGAAAATTTAATTTATATGAATACCTATTCCTCTCTAAGCCAATGAGGTTAGAATGTCTTTGAAGGATTTTGTAGATTAATTTGGTATATAAGTTCCATCTGGAGTTAGGGAAATATATGTATGAAATAATACACAGTATAATATACATAAATAACACATAAACAGAAAGAGGGACTCAAATAGAGATTTTTCTTTCTTTTATTCTCTGTCTCCTTCCCGTGCCCCTTCCTTCTCCTCCTTCCCCTTATCCTTTTCCTCCTTCCCCTTCTCCTTCTCCTCCTTTTCCTTCTTCTTGCTCTTTGAGTCAGTCTTGCTATGTAACTGAGGCTGGTCTTGAACTCACTGTGTAGCCCAGGCTGGCCTCAAACTTGCAATCATCCAGGCTCACTTTCCTTAGTGGTAAGATGACATGCACGTTCCACCACACCCAGCTCTTTTGGTTTTCATTCTAAAATTTTAACTATGAATCCATTATAAATGCAATAATGCAAAATCAATAGTTAATATAAGAGCTGTTGCTTATCTTTACTTCATTTTATGTGTGAATCCAAATTGTGTTTCTGGCAGATGGGGCAACTTAAAGTTGACCTGCTCAAGATGCAAAGCTTCATAGCAATATTTGTAGAAGGACTTTGAGATTTCTTTTGCTCAAATATAACACATTAGGGAAGCTATGGACGAAATGGCTGCTTTTATTTGCAGGGAGGCAGATTTTTTCAGCCTGGAGCAGTTGCTTTAGGGATCCCCCATGCGGAGTCCCTCAAGAGCCCCCCAGCAGGAGCCTACAGTTCCAGGGACTGAAGGTGCTGAGGGCTGGGTGGAAGGGAAAGGTATGGCAGGGGTGAAGCAAGGAGGGGTGCGGCTGGGGCTTGCCTGCGACCTACCATGGGATATGCGGGTGGGGCGAAGGAGGAGATGGAGGTGAGGAAGGAGGAAGAGGAGAAAGAAGTAGCAGGAAAGGAGCGAGCTTGAGGAATCACTGCAGGGAGATCTTGTTTCCCAAAGAATCCATTTGAGTCCCAAATTATCCGTAGTGTTTTCACATCAACAAGAAACAGACGTTGGTGCCTTAAGGACTTGGTGCCTTTGTGGTGGAGCTTGTCAGCAGCAGGAGGCCAAGAGGGGGCATTCAGTTGGCTGAGAAATTCCCATGAGATAAGCAGAATCAAATAGAACAAAGAGGCCTTATAAGGAGGCGGGAAAAAAATAATCTCAGCTCAGAAGTCAGGGAGTGAATCCCCGCTAGAAACAAGTACGTATTCTAGAAGAAAACTCAACCCGGGAGGTTGCTTTGGGAAGCAGGCTAGGACAAACCTGGCTTCAGAGAGTACCCTGAGAATGATGAGAATAAAATCTATCCTCACTGTGCTCTGGATCAGGAGACAGATTTATGACAGGAGACCCCAAGGAGGAGGTGGCCGAGATGAAACAAATGTCTTTATGCGTGCTCAAGGGCCAGGTGTTACAGACCAGGACCTACTGGCATCAGATCCAGGCCTGAGACACTGTGCCCGATGATCCACAAAGACGAAACAAAGCCAGACACTAACGTGTTCAGGTCAGACGTTAATCAGCAGTATGCTTTTGCAGTAGGGAAGAATATAGAGTATGAACTTAACTTTGATTTGTACAGAGGTGACTGGACATTTTAAAGAAAGAATCAGGAAGTTGGTGTAAGCTGGTGAGCAGGGTCTCCCTTCCTCTTGCCCAGGCACCCCCATCAAAAGTAATGTTTTCTTCCTCTGAATGCTCTAGAGCTGTCAGCCTCAGCCTTTAAATGTAGATGCACATTTATGTCTTAGTTTCATTCACAGGCTATAAACTCCTAAAAGATATAGGTCAATATCTGATTCATCTTTATCTCTACCTGTATCACTCTATCGCAGATTGCATATTTTGCTGAGCCAATATGTGGGTGGACACCCATGCATTCCTCATTTCTAAGATGAGACATTGGACCAGATTGTAACTAAGGCTCTTCCATCTATAAAATTATATGATCAATGTAGGACAGAACAGAGAAACACCTTCCCGCCAGGTCGTGAATCCCACCTTTAAGTGATATGGTGAATCCATTTCCTATGCTGTTGAGTTTTTCTCGCAGCAAAGCAATTCTCTTTATATTGATCCTCATTTTCTTTCAAGGCTCCTTTATTCCCAACCCTTCTGTAGAGCTCATGGACTAAACTACAAATCTGTTTTCAGATGTTCTGTCTCTGAGATGCAGCTATGATGTAAATCAGCTGTTCTGGGGGCGGGGTGAGCTGTGCTGACTTGCACTGACATTAGCAATGGCATGGTCGTCCTGGGAGCCCAATATTGCAATCCGTCCAGGCTGCAGGTGTTCCCGTTAACCATGGCTATAGAGCTCCATTTTGTTTTCTCGTTGTGTTACTTTTGCTTTCTTATAGAGACACAAGTGTCTGAGCCAGAAAGAATTGTTTAAGGTCTGTGGAAATAGCAAATTTATCTATTTTACCATGTTTCTTGCTGGGTAAAGTCAAAGATTTTGTGAACAAGAAAAATGTGGGCCTCGTTAAAGTTTGTTATTTACAAACCATACTTAGTGTTTTTTCATGTCATTTCTTTCCCTTCTTCATTTTTGTCATTATTGGGCGTAACGTGTGTCACTGAGTTCCCGAGAGCTGGACTGCTCTTCCCTTCTTCTCCGGCAAGGCCTGTGGATTTAAAGGGTTTGCTCTAACTGCGTGTAACTGTCTCTGGTAACCCTGCTGAAGTATGCGCTTGCCTCATTACAAATTCTTCAACACTTGTTCAATCACTCTGCAAACACATGTAGCTTATGTAACTATTGGGGAACTTTAAAATGAATCTATTCTTTGCATTAGAGATATTCTCTATGGCAGCAGGACCCTTGTCCCCATTAAAAGGTCTATGATGACGGGTACTTTGGAAATGTGTACATCTGCGTGACATAGCAAATGTAGCTCTTTCCCAGGCAGATGAAGCCTGATATCGGATGCATTAGGCTTATGGAGCCCTGGAATATTGGTGCCCTGTTACAGGCCATAGCTACAGATTGCCAGAGGCACTAAGAATGGAGTCACACTTGGGTCTTCCAGCTTCTCAGCTGAGGGTTCTAAAATTCATTTGCTCAGGACTTTCTGAAGGATCTAGAACGTTCTATGCTGCTTAGCCAGAATCCTGTACTGCCAGTTCTGGACAAATGTGGGATCCTCTAAGCCCTCCGGACAAGAAGGAGAAAGTGGCAAATTGAAACACAGTAGTAGTTTATAACAGATGTTGCTTTGACCCCCAAACCCCAAAATGCCTCAGTGTAATGTCTACTGAGCTACATGAAACCCTAAATACTTTTAACCCAGATAGTCCCTAGTAACTTCAGACCATGAAGCTTGCTCTGTGAACACTGTACAGTAGAAGAATCAGTAAATCCTTGAAAAAAATTAGTGAATCCTTGGTCTACTCTGAATGTTTTAGCTTCAGGTAACTAAAACCAAAGGTCAGCAAGGTTTTTTTCCTGTAAAGTTGCCAATGAGTAAACATATGTGGCTTTGCCAATAACCCCTATAATTTATGTTACTATTACAGTCATCCCATCATATTTGCAAATAATTGGTTCTAGAACCTTCCTGAGATACCAAAATGTGCAGATGCTCAAGTCCTCTGCATATCAGCTACAAACATGCTTCTGTATGTTTTAAAATCATTTCTAAGGAACTTATACTTACTACTGTGCAAATGCTATGCAAAGAATTATTCTATATTGTTTAGTGAATAATGAAAAGAAAACAGTATGTACGTGTTGAATACAGATACAAGTTTTTTTCCCAAATATTTTAAATTTGTGGTTGGTTGAATGACACTGCTGCAACCCCTGGGGTATGGAGGGCTGATGCCTCTGACTCTGCCCTTGTGACACAACAGCAGCCAATGCAAAAGGAGTGCCCGTGGCTGTATTGTAATAAAACTGTATTGTAAATAAAACTGTATTTACAAAACCAAGCAGAGGGCAGGATGTGACACACGGGCTGCGGTTTGTGGATTGCGGGGTTTGCTGCAGGACCACATTGTGCTCCATTGAAGTTCAGGCCTTTCAGACCCAGGGCAGCCTGGACAGCAGTGGAGAGGTTGAGCCTGAGGAAGCAGCAAGAGGAGGCGTGTTTTCCCCAGATGCTGTGCATCAAGCTGGCTGAAGCTGTCCTGGGCCTTGGCCCCAGGAAGAAAACAGGGTGTACAAAGAGGGAGGGAGGGAGGGCTGGACTTTCTCAGATCCCAGATCTCCTTTCATTTTGGCTACAGTGAGGCCCAAAGCAGAGCACACTCGACCTGTTAAGGAAGGCACAGCACTTGAACAAACGCCCTTTTTAATGGCCTAGACTTTTATTGGTCCATAGCTGGAACTCATCCCTTTGAAGGACAGATGTGACATGGGAGCACGAGGAGCAAGAAAAGCAAAGAGGATCCTTGAAAATCCTGCTCTCAAAGGACGATAGAGATCCAGGAGGGAAAGGCAGCTGGGATCGTTTACTGACCCAAGCCAGAAAATGACTTCTGAAAAAAATATAAGTTGACTCTTGGAGCCTTAGGTCTATATCCAGGATTGCTGTCTTCACTGGCACAAAATTCACCTCTCTTCTTGGGTGTGGCCGCACATTTGACGATTGTGTGAAAAAGCTCATTCATCGATTGAATGCTAGGTTGAACATATACGTGAGCATGGCTAGCAGAGAGCTTTGGCATCTCAGGGACTCCCACATCTCCCGCTGTGATAAATGGTGCCTCTTTGCCCCCTCCGCGATGGGACCATTAATCACAGTCACTGTGAAACAGAAAGAGGTGCTCTGAAAAGATTTAGGACAGAGGACTGGCCTGGGCCAGATGAGGTGACAGGCCTTTCTGAGTTTCTGCCTGCCGTCTGAGGCACTTCAGAGTGCAGTCACTCACAGCTCATTTTAAATCAGTCAACGCAGTACCACGCCATGGTACTTACATTTTATAACTTCTTTCCACTGAAGCAATGTGCGACGGGAGGGGAGGACAGAGGAATTCAGGAAGTAGAGGTTTGGGGAGGCTTTCTCCCTCCCTGAAATGAAACCCCACAGGTTTTCTCTGGAAGACCCAGGGGAAAAGGCCGAGTGTGAAGTGAGTTCCTTCCTGGTTATGATAGCCCTCCACTCTATCGAGCCCTACTTAATAAATTGCCACTTGACCATAAATTGTCCTGACAGTAATGCATTGGAGGCGTCAATCTGCCTTGTCGAAGAGCTGGAATTACACAGGAATGGGGCTTCAAGAAGATCACTGGAAAGGAATGTGGTGTGACGCAGAATTTCTCTGAAGCCCGTTTTCATTTATGACTCCTTCCTGGTGGGTGGGAAACCCTCAGAGGCCCTGGCCATGGCCGGATCTTAGCACGTTCCCTCCCAGTTTTCTGTCTCTGGCCTCCTCTTCGTGTCTGCCTCCCCGGGTGGACCAAGAGGCAGAGTTTACACTGGGTCACCACCGGGGTGATGGAGGACAGAGGGGGCAGGAAGGAGCAGCGTCGGGTGAGGCATAACTTAATATTTGTGGAGGAAAGGATCTTTATGGCATCTTTGAAAGCGGGTGAGTGTGTTTGAAGAGAACAGCTTCTGAGAACTTAGGCTTTGTGTCCTTAAAATCTAGTAAGCAAGTTGGAGAATAAAACCCGTTTGCCAGTTTCCCAGGCCTCCAGAGCACCAGTTGCTTTACCCCCCTTGGCTCATTACGGAAGACAGGTGCGCAAATGTGGTTTTCCATGTACTGAGCATATCTTGGGCAAAAGCCCTCAGACAGGAAGAGCTTGTTGTGCTTTTTTTTTTTTTTCTTTTTGGTTTCTCTCCGGTACCGGGAACCAAACTCACGACCTTGCGCTTGCCAGGCAGGCGCTTTTGCCGCTGAGCTAAATCCCCAGCCCCTGTGCTTTTGAATTGTGCTTTTAAGCTGTCTGCAGTCAAGCACAGCTCACCAGAGGATAAAGCTATATTAAGCTTTAATTCTCTAGTTAATTTTTTTGGTAGTCATAAAATTAGCTTCCTCGCCTTTTGCTTATTCTGCAGATCACCATGCGGTAACTCAGCAGACCTGCGGCTCTCATAGGCAGCCTGTTAGATGGGGGCAGAGCGAAACACGTGCATATAAATTTCCAACACCATAAAATGGAGCAAGAGAGAGGAAGAGGATTTAGATACTTGAGTCTCTATTCCATAATTTGAGTCTTTTGTCCCTTACTCACTTTTGATCATCATTACTAATTTTTTAGTACACCATGCTTTTCAGTATAAGAATAGTTAAAAAAGTTTAAATTTCATCTCTAAGCGGTAAGTTTCTGTATTTGAAGCATCTTGTTTTCCCCCTCAGTACTGGGGATTGAGTACTGGGGACTGAGTACTGGGGCCTTCACATTGTTTGAAAAAGTATTTCTTGAAAACCTAGTCTACCTGATGGTAGAAATCAAGATGTTTCAGGTATGCTGAGTATATTTTTCAGATGCATAGTATATTATGCCATTCTCTCTGTCCCTTTTCCCATAATTATTTTTCTCTGCATTATGCACATACTGAATAACCAAAGAGCTATCTATAAGGGGGAAATGAATAAGTGGAAAATTAAATGTCCAGTTAACTAGAGACATGCTTCTGTGCAGATATGGAAAACAAGTGATGCCTTAAAAATACAGTCCAGTCTTCTGAGGGACCTTGGATAAACAAATTTAGTATTACTCAAGCTAATCGTATGGTACTAATTTGCTGCTTTGCTTTTCCATTAAACTCTCCACAGGTGACTCCATATAACAATTAGGTTTAGTATATTCCACATTCAGGTAGTGGGTTAAAGTTAAGCAGATATTCTTTTTAAAAGACAGCATGCAACATAGGCTGTATTAGCGTTTTCTACACAAAAACCTCTAGTAAATGGAAGATAAAATATGCTTCTGGGCACCACTACGCTGACTCTTCCTTAGGAAAGAAAACAAAGTGGGAACAGAAAATTGGGAGTCCCTAGGTCAGTGTTACGCCCTGTCAGTAATGCAGAGCAGTCCATTGGAGATGGGGCCCGGAGGGCTCCAGGAGGTGCACAAGAAACACAGCAGACTGTGGAGGGCAAGAGAAGCTCTGGAGGGACTGGCGCTTCACACAGAGGCAGAATTAGAATAAAGGGGATGAAACACCTGTCAGACTTTGTGTGAAGACACTAGTATGTAGTCAAATGATAGTGCAGTGAACGTTCTTCCTTACGCAACACTGCTTGTGCTCGTTTGTTCATGAGGCGAACGTTACTGGGCGAGTGGGTTTTAGAGTAAGGTAGACTCAAAATTCATACCCAGTCTGCTACAGCAGAGTTGTATGATCTTTAGCAACTATTGAACCTCCCAGATAGCTTACCTGGCAGGGTTTCTGTTTAGCTTACAGGTACTTTTTATAAAACCCTGGCTCATAATACTCACTCACTCAGTCACTGCACAAACTCATGTTTTGTTTGTTGTTTAATATCATCTGTCCCTAAAGCCAAACATTTCTTCATCACACAGGGTATTTCCTTGGAGTAAATAAAATTGTTTAGGCACCATCAATTCAGAAACTGTATTTTAAGGCTATCATTGTAAGAGGTAATCATATGTCATTAGTTTTGTGTTAATAAGCATTTGTGAGGCTTACCGGAGTACCTCTGGTGACCCTCACATCTGTTCTGCCAGAAAGAGACAGCCATGTGTCTGGCATGGACATATCAATTACATGCACCAGATGCCAAAA
This sequence comes from Chinchilla lanigera, assembly GCF_000276665.1. Lineage (NCBI taxonomy): Eukaryota > Metazoa > Chordata > Mammalia > Rodentia > Chinchillidae > Chinchilla > Chinchilla lanigera. The sequence goes on from NW_004955421.1 coordinate 26,899,915, forward strand.
GCAGAGCACTCCAGCAGATCCACTGAAGTTGCATATTCAGAAGCATTTTCTCACTAGAGATGAGATTGAGCTTCTGCTAACAGCACAATCAAAGTTACAGACCACAGCTACATGACCTCACTTATAGAGGCTGACTGGCCGAAAAAAAGTGGCCACCTCATTCCTGATGTCTACAGCTTCCCGTGTTGGGTAGCTTGAGCAAGCAATGAACCTTCTTTCAAATGGAAAGATGAACTTCTAAACCACGGCCAACACACCCTAGCTGTGGGGTGTTTCCTACCGTTAGAGCATGATATTTTACTAATTATCACCAGGTAAGTAACTGAGAAAAATCCAGCATAGGGACATGGAGGACACTGGATCTTAACGTCGCTTAAAAGCCGGACAGTATGGATTTTAGCATGAGTTAGGCATGAAACTGATCTTCCTAAGGTTACTGATGCCAAGTCCTAATAGTCATGGCCAAGGGCTAATTTCAGTCCTCGTGGTACTCTATCTCTCTGGAGCATTAACACATTGACTTGCACCGTTCTCTTTGGGAAGTATCCCCTTTTGGCTTCCACTGGTTCTCCTAATTCTATGATCTTTATTTCCTCTTCATCTTTACTGGTGCCTCCTCACATACCTAGTCCTTTAAGCTCCTCCTTTTCCTCCTCCATTCTCCCAGATGTCAAGCATCCCTCCAAAAGGATGAAATGGAGTTTACACAAGTGTTTGCTTTGCTGATAGGACGTGTCTTTTCAATCTAATTTTGCATGTCTAGAGTGTAGCATGCCCAGGCCAGAGAAGACAGTCATATGGGCTGGTACAACAGCAACGGCACTGGAAATCAGTAGACAGAGTCAAATGAGATTTGGAAAGTAAACCTGAGGACATGGAAGTGAGATACCACATTTGGGGTGGCAGAGAGAAAGTGTCCAGGACAACTCCGAGGTCTCTGGCCTCCTGGAGTGTCATCTGAGGTTGAGTCCTGCAAGACAACTAACTATGGGGTTCAGTTTGGGTCTATTGGGCTAAGATGCCACTCATGTGCCTAGAAAGAGATGTCAAGGGTCAGGTGCCTGCCTGGCCCTGGGCTTTCGAGGAGGTGGCTGAAGAAACCTGTGTAGGACTCACTGGTCGAGGGGAGGCGTTTGAATGCACGTACAGTGCTGGGATGCTTGCATGTGTGCAGGAAAGCTAAGCTAGTGACGATTGGCCCGGAAAGGGAAAAGCACCAAATGCCAGCCCTCACTGTGCTGACTGAAGCATCATTACGTACTTCTCCTTGGAAATACCTGGGAGTTAAGGTCCTTTGGCCTCTCTGCGCCTGCCTTACCGATTCCTTTCCGACATTCTAACAGGGCTCGCTGCCACCTTCCTTCCCAAGCCCAGAGCTTCTCGAAGTTGCTGCTGGGTTGATCTTAGGCAAAAGTCAAGCATGGTCCTGTTTCTCCCTTACCCAAAAGCTCTTGGGGCTTCCTGTTGCTGACAGAACACAGGGAAAGTTTCGAGCTGGCACACAAGGCTGCTCACAATCGAATCACTCCCTCCCTGGCTGTTTTCACAACTCCCTATTTCTGGCTGCCTGGGGAATGTCACACTGGTCTGGAGCTGCTTGGCCAAGAGCCTGTGCTTCTCTCCCAGCTGGAATGCAGTCACTCTCTGACCAGCAGCTTGCCCTTCCTCACCTTTGCATGTCCAAAGCCTAGAAGGGCAGTTGGCATTAGACAGCATGCAATGGGGTGTGCTCAGCATGTCTGACCTGGACCAAATGGTGGTGTCACTTCTGCCTTCCTCTCCCTCTGTACAAATGTGGATGCAAAGTGTTTTCCTCTTACCCACTTCGAATGGACATTCTGCTGTAAGTTGAAGAATCTCCTTTCCTAACAGAGTACAGTGCGGAGAAGAAAGAATAGTGAGACGTATAAAATCATGTATTTTAAGTCAACAGTCAAATCTGCATTACTAATTTAGGCATGATATTATTTTTATTCAAAATCAAATGCCCTCAAACCCCACTGGATTAAATTTCTCAGATTAATTATACGTGCTCAGTGAGAAAAAGTTCAAACTTCAATTTGAGGAATCTCAGGGGAAAAGATGCCTGTTTAAGCAATTAACTGTCTGTACTTATAGATAGACCTACTTTACTATTTTACTTTTTCTTCTGATTTATCTTTTTTGCTTGCTGTGTTCATATGCCAGAAGGAGAAGGAGAGACAGAGAAAGAGTGAGAGAAGGATATGTTTTTAACTATGTTTGGAAACCTAGTCATGTGAAGGAAAGAAAATTGGATTACTTATAATAATTTTTTTTTTAATCTTGATTGGAACACAACTGACTGGATTGATGCATTCCAGAAAATCTGCTTATAAAAATAATTCTACACATTTCTAGAATTTTCACCTGTGAGGCAATACTGAATGCAGGTAAATTCATACTGGAATTTGTAGAAATTATTTACTTATTTTTTATTAAGTGTCTATATGTGTGTGGGCCCTTGAGAATAGAACATTTTCTTGAGATGGAACAAGAAGACCTTGAAAGTGATATATGTGATCCTATTCTTCTGTGGTTTCCTTGGGGGTGGGGTGGGAAGCATAGTCAGAAAATGCTTTTGAAAGCTTATATGGGATGATGTGCACAGAAGCCTGGAAAAAATATATATGGTCATGGCCCGTACCGCCTAGAACTCTCTAGGGAGAGAGTTGAATGCTGTGTTTGAATGCTTATAGTTGAATGCTTATAGTTGAATGCTGTGTTTTTCTAAATATCACATGTTATTAAGTAAAAATTCAGTATCTGAGCACTGACACAAAGCACTTTAGTTGCATCGAGCCTACATTTACACTTACAGGCATTTGCACCACAGTACGATGAGGTGCGGGAGTAGAGACCTCAGCGCTCTCAGGGGGGGACATCGGGGTCTGGTTGTGGGGATGGAGAGTCATGATCATCTGTGCTTCTGGCCTTTTAGACTTGAAAGGGGCCCTCCCTTATCTGTGCATAATGATTTTTAAACTGGAGACAAGAGAAATAAACAAGATTCTGTGTGTGTGTGCGTGTGCATGTGCATGTGCGTGTGAGTGTTACAGACAAGAAAATGAAGGTATGCATGTGCGTGTGTGTGTTACAGACAAGTAAAATGAAGAGGCTGAATTATGTTTAAAAAAACCTATCAAAGCAACTTCACACATTTAAAAATACTGAACATGTGCTAGAGATTGTAGTATGAATAATAAATCCTTTGTAAATATGATTCTACCTGTCTCCTGAATACGCATTGCATGTCAAGCCCAATTCTAAACATTTTACATCTATTCATTTAATCTTTATAGCCTGTATGGCAAGTATCATTATTATCCCCATTTTATAGTTGAGAAAAACAAAGTATAGAGCTTGCTCAGATCCTTCAACAAATTAGCAACTACACTACCAAAGAAAAGCATGTACAGATATGTATACATATAGATGATAGATAGATAGATATACACACACATATATCAGTAATGTGTGTGAATATATGTGTTTATATAGATAGATGTGTCGATACCTGATACAACTGAAAAATATCTGAGATATCAAGGTTCATGTTTCTCTTCCTCTTCCACTTGGAATTCGTTTGCTTTATTCAAATAATTTTAGTTATTAAACTTTAAAATAGAAAGTCTGATGCATTAAAATGTAAGTAAGAGCTTTATGAAAACCTTTTGTTTTCTCATCTGGATAATGAGCTGTGTTATATGGGTCAACCACACTTGAGAATGCTATTAATAGTGTGTGGTTCTTATTTATTTATTTGGCCAGCAAATAGAGAGTTCTAGAATATTCCATTTGTCTCATTGCACAGTAATTTTTACCTCTCAGTTTTGTCCGCAGAACTCCCCAGATTCAAAGGCATATCTGGAACCTGAAAACTTCAACCAAAACTCTGAGGGGAAAAGACTCAAAGCAAACCAAACTAGGGTACATTTGAAATCCCCTTCAAATCAACCTTCAGCATAGATCCCATATATCCCTTTTTCCTTACCCCCACGTGGCTCTTGGATTATAATTACAACCTCCAACTGAAGCATTAACACTCAATGGGGAGCCTTGGTTTTAATAAGCATGCCAAGTGTAAACTCACATGGAGTAACTACATTCTTAAGCACTTTCAGAAATATTTAGTTTCTGTTGCCCAACAGATTGTGAAGGAGCTGCAGCCAGAGGAGGTCAGCTCGGATATGTGCCCGCACATTTGCGCTGCCAAAAACATTAAGAAATTGTTTAGAACAATGAATTGTAAGTTGAAGGCTTTAACTCGCATTAAAAAGTAAGCGCTCCTGCACGCGCTCACTCACACCTCTTCTGTTTACAAAGGAAAATGGGGGATGAGCACGGAAATGGGCCGCCTGATGGAAATATTTCATCAGGCAGTGACCTTTCTGTCTTTCATGGTGTGTCCTCCCTGCCTCCTGGCACATGCTGTTTTAATAAGTATGTGTAATTTTAATCTGCACAGACATCTTACTGTTTTCCAAATATCCTTGCGTACTTGCTGAACTGCTTCGCAGGTGGAAATGAGTGTTTATTTGGGACGGATCTAGTAGGATCATCGGGTCCGCCTTCACAGGTGTTCCTCTGAGCCGAGCAGGGTTTGGGCAGTGCGGGGTGCCGAGGTGTGAAACATCCAGGGGCAACCGTGAGATTTCTATGTTCCCATCAACTTTTATGTTGATAAAGTTAATATTTGCACATGTGTTTAAACATGCCTGGTATTTTGGCTTTGTGTGCTCTCCAGAGAATACAGTACCTTTAAAGGTAGGTTATGCATACATGAATTTTTAAGGGTGACAATAACACACCTACTGCGCCCCGGGAGCCACACTGAGAACTTTAAGTACAATCTCTACCACGAATCCTCACCATAGCACTGTGGCCTGAGGCAGACAGAGGAACTGCATAGCCACATGTCGGGGCAGTGAAGCCATAAGAGGGTTAGTTTCTAACACGTTAGAATGAGCATTAAACTTATATTACAATTTTCTAAATTACTCCTATCTTCACTACACCAATTTCATTCAAATATTTAATTAGTGACTGGGTGGAGCAAAAATAATTATTAGTTTTTCTAGGGTACCCATTTTCTAATTCTACCAGTCCTTTGAGGAACATTATTACGATCCACTGAGTAGATGAACAGATGTTCTATAAATGTAAATGTCTCTCCCAATAAAATAAAATACCTTCTTTAAAAATAAAATTAATTTGGGTAATAGAAATGTAAAAATCAACGGTGAGTCCCACTTCGCACCCATCAGGGCAGCTAGTATTAGAAGAGACAGACAAAAAACAACCCAGAAAGTGGCAAATGCGGGCAAGGATGTAAAGAAGTTGTGCACTGTTGATGCAAACATAAAACGGCAGAGCCACTCTGTAAAACGGTACTGTGATCTCCCAAAAAATCAAACACCGAAACTAGAGTTAGCAAATAATACAGCAATTCTGTGTCTAAGTATGTACTGAAAAGAATTAAAAGCAGAGTTTCAAAGAGATATTTGTACAAGTGTGCTCATAACCACAGTATTCAGAGTAACCCAAAATTGGAATCAATTCAAGTGTCCACTGACACATGAATGTATAAGCAAACTATAGTACATACACATAATTGGATATTATTAAGCCTTATAGAGTAATGTGTTTCAACATAAATGAACAGTGGGCATTACGTAAAATAAGCTAGTCACAAAAAGATGAGTACAGTGTGACCCCCTTACGTGAAGAGCCTGGAGTAGTCAGAGCCCGAGGGACAGGAAGCACAAGGGTGGCGGCCAGGAGGGGGCACAGGGAGCTGTTTAATGGACACGGAGTTTCAGCTCAGCAAGATGAAAAAGCTGTGGAGACTGGTTGCATAGCAATGTAAATATGGTTTAGTTCTACAGAACTGTGCACTTAAGATAGTTAAATGGTTGATTTTAGGTTATGAATACTCTATCACAATTAAAAGTAAATAAGCAGACACAACTAATTTGGTCATTTATTCATTTATTAAGCCAGTATGTATGTTTCAAACAATATATTTGACCAAGAATGTCCAGAGCTAGGATGAGTGTTTTGAGATACTTTAAGAGATGCTCAAAAACTATTCACGGGATTCAACGAATGAATTATGTAATGAATGAGTGGCCGGATGGCCTCCCGGAAACGACACTGAGTCTGCCTAGGAATGTTTCTCGACACTGAGTCTGCCTAGGAATGTTTCTCGTGGGCACGCGGAGAAGAAATGGCACTTACCCCATTCCTGCTTCCCATCACTGTCCACAGAAAGACAAAATGCAAAGTAACACAAGCTTCCAAGGAACTCAAAAGTTTAGAAGCGGGGATGAAAATGGAAAGAAAGAAATGTAGTGTAGATCTGTGTGATATCACACACAGAGTAATCCCTAAAGGTGATCTCCTGAGGTGAAGGATGATTACTTTGATCAATCTCATCTTCTCATATTTATTGTCTTACAGTATAACATAGACCGATATATATCTTGAATATTGGCTTATAATCTTGACCTTTCTGTCCATTTTTTGCCCCATTTTGCAACCTAAAACAAGCTGCAAATAAAGAATGGTCCACAACAGTCAAAATGTGATGATTACTAAAAAGAGTTGTTTGAAAGAACTTTTGATGAGAAATCCACCCTTAGTCCCAAAGTCAGGAGCCCCGCATGTTTGCCCAACCTACTCAACATTACCAAACTTGATTAGTATGTCATCTTGTCTCTGAGACTTATTTTAATATCTATGTGTCTAGACTTCCAGAGATTTTTTTAAGACATGACTTTCTGTGAATTTATGAATTTGAGATTTCAATCAATTCTAATTGATTTCATGTTCCCTGGTATTCATGAAGGGCTGGTTCCAGGACCTGCCGTGAATACCAAAGTCTAGGAAATCTCAAGTCCCATCTATAAAATGGTGTACTGTTTGCATGGAATCTACACAACACTCTGCCATGTGCTCTAAATGACCACCCGTATGATATAAATGTTATGTAAATAGTTGTCACATAGTAATGTTTAGGAAATAATGACCAAAAAAACTGTATATATTTAATATAGATGCAGTTCTTTCAAATACTTTTAATACATACTTGATTAAATATGCAGACACAAAACACATGGATATGAAGGATCATGGTACATCGTTTTTTAAAATCCTTTATCATTTTATGGAATTTGGATTTAAATATCTTTATTCTTTGCTAGAAGCTGTTCCAAGGAAATTGTTCTATCAGATTTGATGGCTAAGCAAGCTTTGGGGGTAAGATGAAAGGATTTCTTTTGGATGCCTTTCTACTGAACACCTTTAAACACCTCCAGGCAGAAGGGCAGCCAGCAGCACTGCTAGAAATAAGAAGCCATACAGAGCTTTGAGTGACTTGACCCCAGCAGAACTGAGATCTTGAATCTGGACCCTATCAGAGATTGACCCCTGCATACTGTGATGTACTGATGGAGTCCCTCAGCACTGTGCATAGTTGGGTCATCTTGGAAGTGCTGTGACAGCATCCAGTTCGGCCTTTGGGCTTTCACAGAGTTACACCCCAAGTCCCTTTCATTTTATAACTTGAGACAGGGTCTTGCTAAACTGCCTAACCTGGGCTCAAATCTGTGATCCTACTGCCTCAGCCTTCCAGTGTGCTGAGATTACAGGTATGCAGCACCACACCCAATTTTTAACAGTATTTTAAACATACAACTGCATTTCCTAAGTCCAAATAAGAGCAAACTGTAGCCAACTAGCCAAGTTCTGTTTCTCCCACTCCCATTTATTTGGTTCTCTATGATATTTTCTTCTTTGTCTATCTTGGCATCAGTGTAGAAAGTTTATTGAACTACAGTGGCTTAGCATAAAGATACAGCAATTTCTGTTGAGAACTTTTATAAGACTCCTTTCTTTAAAATACCTGGGTGGTATACAGTAATGGAAATCTCCCCACTTGGATGCATAAAAGCAATTGTTTAGCCTAGGCTGCGAAAAGATTTCCAAAGCACACTACAAATTGTGGGCTATTAAATGCCAGGGATTAAAAAAAAAAAAAACAGGACGATATTGTGGAATTATAGTAATAACACAAACAGTATTTATAGCAGATTGTTGGAATTTAAGTTGCAATGTAATCATAGCTATTTTATAGTCTTTACTTCAATGCCAGTCTATTTCCAGAAAGCTTAAAAAAATGTAACATAGTTCATATAACATGTCACCCCACAATGAAGCTGAGATTGACTCCTCATTTGGTGTTATTCTTCTTTAGGTCCTTAAAGGATTTTTTTTTTTAAAGTTAATAGCTTACAATTCACTTTTTTTCTTTTTACCGAGCGACTCACTCCATACACCCTGTGGGAAAGATTAACTGAGGAAAGAAAATAAAAGGACTGTAGGAGAGAAGTCAGTCAAAAACAAGCCCTCTGATCTCAGGGGGGCTTTATTTCTTTTATTTACTTTTCTTTTACATGGTGAGCATTCACTACAGAAAATAAGAGATTTATAATTCCTGTAATTTGGCTAGAAGAAGCATACAGCGACATACTTCCTGTGTGTTAGTCATTTTTGGTTGCCTAGCTGCAAAACACAAATATATTGCAAAACTGTTTTGTATCACAGTTGTACACATCTAACTTTTTAATGTGTTAGAAAACAATAGACATCAGCATATTCCAAGTTTTTTTGTTTCTCCACTCTTTGTTAATTCCATACTGGCTTAAATGTTGGGCTCATCTGAGGCCAGATGAGAGAATTGCCTAAAATAAGTCCAAAAGTTCTGGAAGTGGGCAATGTTGGTATCCTAGAAGAACTATTTTTTTCTGAAGCCTGTAGAACAAAAAAGGAATGTTCTTATATTCTAAATGAATTAAACTCCCAATTGCAAATTTCGAGTATGTTAGCATTATTCTGTAACACACAGCTCCAGTGTTGACTTCTGATGGTATAATGAGTACTCTCAGGAACTTGAAAGTGATCCCAGTTCCTGGTGTTTACCTTCTTGGGGTCACAAAGGGTAGCAAAGGCATTTTTCAGAACAAGGTTTCTGAAGCCTTGTCTTCCCTGCATAGCACAGGCTGATGCTGAAGACGAGTGTGTAGCAGATTCCCGGGAAGTTGTGTAAAAGAAGGGCGAGAATGTGCTTACTGGCTTGGAGCTCCTGGGACTTGTCCTGTCCACAGAATAAGAGAAAATCTGTCATCCCACCATGCACAAGGGAGCCCCGACTCACGAAGACTGGTTGGTGACCCCTGACATCCCACACAAAGCCTGACCTTTACCTACCCAATCTGTCCTGTATAATTGTTCCCCTAAGAGGAACTGATATGGTGCCTGGCACATGAGAGCCATTTAATGAATACTTATTGAGCGGATAAAAACCCACAGATTTTTGCACAACTAGGTTCAGCAATGGAAACCCAGATTTACTCATGGATTTGAATAGCCCTGGGGTCTCTTGTAAGAGCATAAACAAGTAAGATGGCCCATAACACAAGAATCATTTTCAAAAGCCAGAATCAGGTCCAGTTTCTTGTGCATTTCACAGTGGACCTCAGCTGCATTGTAAGTTCCGTTCCAGTAGTGGAAAGGGGACAGCGCAGCCCTTTCTCAGAAATTGTAGACTTGACTGTGTGCAGGGAAATTGGTTCAGTAAAACAGTGGTGATCAAGCCATTGACGAAAAATGATTCAAGGTTAGAGACCCATCCTGCTTTCAAACACTCCTCTCTAAGGTCCTGTATAATCATCTCCAAGTTGTTCCTCCCTGCTCCAGAAAAGTCCTTGAGGTAGAAAACCCTAAGTAAACAACCTTTGAGAACATGCGTTTATCTCACTGGCATTGGAGGGGAGAGAAGACAAAACACAAAATCAGCCTTTCTCTAAACACAGTAAAAAATAAGATGCTTGGAATGTCTAGACTTTCCTTGCCACTTGTACTGACAATTCATGAATCTTTTGAGCCTCATACCCACACAAAAACATTTGTGTGCTCATCTCTGTTTTTGTTGTGCTCTGTTTAGGATTTTTGTGGTGCTCTTTCCTTATCTACCCCAGCCAGGCCTTGAACCTACCCTTTGCCCCCATGCCCCAGCCTCCAGAGCGCTGGGACTGCGGCATACGCCACCATGCTGGGCTTTGTGTGTACTTTGTAAATATGAGTTTGTGAAGAAAAAGTTTTAGCAAAGAGAAAAAGTGAAGATATTTCTTACCCTTCATGCTGTGAAGAATACGTTTCCATGCATCACACTTTTTTGCGATAATACCCCAAATCTATTATTTGTCTTCTCTCCAAAGAGCTTTAAGTCTTTTCAGGATTAGAGCATGTAACCCACTCTAATCAACCTCATTAATGCAAATGAAGAAATAGCAGTCATGACTCAAAACCACAACTTTCAAAGGCATTTATGCTTGATTTTCGAATGTGCGTGGTCTTTTTCCTTACCAATTGTGTACATTAGACTGCTGTTCAGTGTGAACTCTTTTTCCATGGCACAGACCAACTGATTGTACAAGGAAGCTGCCCAGATGTCTTAAAGGGTTAGGGTGAGGCCAGACCAAGAATAAGAACTTGCTGTAAATAAGGTACAAAGGGGATAAATAGAAGCAAGCAGTCGTTATCTCATTTATTCTCATACTAAGCTCTGAATCTAGATAGGAATTAGGGATATGATGCCTGGACTATCACATCTCCCTCTTAACTCTGCATCTTGAAAGCACACAAATCTTGTGGCCGATTTAATTTATAAATACTTGAGCGGTCACTATGCATCAGGCTTTGGGCTTCTATGTCACGGTAGGTAAAAGAGTCATATCCCCATCTTTTGGAGCCTATAATTGATCTAATGAGGCACGTGGGAAGAAGCAAGGAAAGAACTTCATAATTAAAAGACCGCAGAGCTGGACTGGATGAGCGGGAGGAATGGGCTGCGGGTGGAGGTGAAGGGCAGAACAGAAGATGGCCTCCAGGTTTCGGTACAGAGCTAGGAAGATGGAAGCTTCCTTTATGGAAATGTGGATTGTCTGGGGTGACTGGAGGAAGAAGGAGGGAAGACTGATAGACCAATTCCGAATCTGTTAAAGTTGAGATGGCTTTCGCTTAGGCATTCAAGTAAAGGTGTCATGCAGACAGCTGAGTCTGTAAGAGCAGAACTCAGAAAGAATTCTAGGCTCAAGATAGAAACCGTGGTAACAGCTGGGAATGGTCGAAGCCCTGGAATGAATGAGATCAAGTATTTCTCCCGGGTCATCATTGTATACAGGCCTCCTCAGCTGATAGAGCAAGGAAATAAAGTGTGTGTACGTTAACTAATGTATATACTTATAGCTCTAAATATTCTCTATGTAAGCATTTGTATCAGTAAGCTAAGCATAAGTTGACACTGACATCACCCACTGAAATCCATGACCTTCTCTCCGAGTTTACCTGGAAATTCCCACTCTAATGGGGAGACTCTTGGCACTCACCATGTGCCATCAACCTATATAAGCATTCGATTTCATGTGTATGGCATGCTGACCCACACCTACATCCCTCAGGACACAGCTCTGTCATCCACAGGGCAGTGCTTCTGTGCTACTCCTTTGCCTCTGGTCTTTATGGATCCACTCATTTCCAAAGTTACTTAGGTCAGACTTTCTCTCCTTTATCATCAGAGTGAAATTGTTTCAAATGCTTATGATAAAGTAAGATTATTTTATCATATTATATATTTCATCTCCAGATCTGCTGAGATCCTAAACCATATTTTTGCATGAAATTTGCACAAATTAGGCTTCCCTCTTTGTTCTCTAAAGTTGTAAGGGTTTCTACAAATGCAGTGTCCTTTATCCACCTTTAGTCTCACACAGAACCATTTTTTTGTCCTAAACACATCCCTCTGTGTGGCACCTATTCCACTTCCACATCTGAAACCCTGCCAACTGCTGGTATGTTCATTGTCTTTATAATTTTGGCTTTTACAGAATATTTTAGGTACAGAATCATATAATATGTAGCCCTTTCAGACTATCTTCTTCACTTCACATTATGCATTTAAATTTCATCCACATATTTGCATGGGCTGATAGGTCATTCCTTTCTATTATTAAACAGTATCCCATTGTCTGGATATATTAGTTTATTTGTTTGTTTATCTACTTACCTATGGGAAGACATTTTGGTTACTTCCCATCTCTTACAATTATAAATAAATCTGCTGTTAACATTCATGCCAGGTTTCTGTATGGACATAAGTTTTTGTATCAGTTGGACAAATATGTGGGAGCTCAAGGGCTGGATCACAAACTATGTTTAACTTTGTAGGAAACTAGAAATGACTCACTAGTAGAGTGATTTAAAAAATGAGAGAGAGAAGAAAGAAGGGAGAGAGAGAAGAAAGCAAAAGAAGGGAAAGAGAGAAGAAAGACGGGAGAGAGAGAAGAAAGAAGGGAGGGTGAGAAGGAAATAAAGCAAAAGAAAAGAAGGGAAGAGAAGGGAA
>NW_004955421.1:26912495-26926449 GCF_000276665.1 Chinchilla lanigera
GAAGGGAAGGGAAGGGAAGGGAAGGGAAGGGAAGGGAAGGGAAGGGAAGCAGGGGAAGGGGAAACTAGAAAAACGTCTTTCCAAGTGGCTTTACTACGTTGCGTTTGCAGTGGCAACAAGTGAGAGTGTCTGTTACTCTGCATGCTCGACGGCAGTGACGTTACCAGTGTCTGCATTTTAGTCATTTCAGCAGATACATCATTCTTTTAATTGGATTTCCCAAATGACAAATGAAATTTGACATCTTTTCTGTACTCATTTGCCGTGTATATACCTTCTTTGATGGGGTGTCTATTTAGATCTGTTCTGTCCAATTGGGTTGATTGTTTCCTTGCTCCATTATTAGAGTACCTTGTCTATTTTACATATAACTCCTTTATCACATATGTCTTACAAATATTTTCCCAATTGTGGCTTTCACATTCATTCTCTTAGATGTCTTTCTCAAAGCAGTCTTCTAATACAGTCCAAATTATCTATTTTTTTTTCAGTACTGGGGCTTGAACCCAAGACCTTGCTTTTGCTAGGCAAGCGCTCTACTACTGAGCTGCATTCTTAGTACCTTTTTTTATTTTAGTTTGAGCCAAGGTTTCACTAAGTTATCCAGTGTCTTGGTTACTTTTCTCTCATTGCTGGGACAAAATACCTGATGCCCAAAATTAAGGAAGGAAAGGTTTATTTCGCTTACAGTTTGTGGAGGTTTCAGTCCATACTTGGCAGATTACAAGGCAGACTGGCACATGGCAGAGAGCTACAGCTCATGGCGGCAGAACACAGCAAAGCAGCCACACACAAGGGAGGAAATGGCCAGAAGCACCCTTTTCCTCTCCCTTACATATGCAAACTATCCACCCCAGGGTGGGTGTAGCTCTCACATCCATAATCAATCAAACTCTAAAAGCCCGCCCCATGGCCGCAGGAGGCTTTGGGGGGACACACAGACACAAACTATAACACCCAGGATGCCTTGAACTTGAGATCCTATTTCAGCTTCTGAGTACCAGGAATTACAGGCTCACACCCCTACAACGGGCTCATTGATTCTAATTTTTATTTGGCAAAAGAAATTGTTATAAAACCCAAAGTCACATAATCTGTTTTTGCCAGAAATTTCATAGTTTTGCATTTCTGCTTATTTTCATGGAATATATACATGTATGCCCGGATTCACATTTATATGTATGTATGTTTAGCTGTTCCAGTAACCATTTGCTGAAAAGACTTTCCTTTTTCCTTCCATTGAATTGCCTTACACCTTTAATAAAAGCTCTTGACTATCTTTATTTCAGTCTATGCCTCGGATTGTGTCCCCTTCCATTGCTGTATGCATCTACTCTTTCACAAGTAACGAGCTGCTTTAGCTACTTTAATAGTAAGTCTTGAAATTGAATAGTATGAATCCTCCAACTTTCTATTTCTTCTTCACTATCATTTTGGCTATTCTAGGTCTTTTGCTTTTCCAAAAGTTTATTTTCTGAGATAGGGTCTTGCTATGTAGTTCATGCTTACCTGGAACCCACTGTGAAGCCCAGGCTTCCCTTGAACTCACAACAATCCTCCTGCCTCAGCCTCCCAAGTGCATGTACTGCCGTGCCCAGTTTTCCATATACACTCTACATACACCTTATTGATACCATCAGAATAACTTGGAGAATGTGATCAAGACTGCTTTAAGTAGACAGTGTAGACCAAGTTGGAAACAACTGACATCTTAACCATATTGAGACTTTTAAACCATATTCTTCCTCTTCTTTGATTCTTTCATCACTGCTTTGTGTTTTTCTGTGTGTGGGACATGCATATATGTATGTATATATATGGTATAGAGCTAGATAGATATATATTTCATTTTCTTTGTTGGTATTGAAAATTTTTTTTTTTTATTTCAAGCTTGAACTGTTCATTGATATATATGGGGAGAAACTAACATTTTTACATTGACCCTGTATCCTGCATTCCATGTTCTTATTATACCTGCTGATTTCAGGAAGAAGTTGTAGGTTCTCTGTGATTTTTTGGCCAACACAATCATGACATGTGAGAATAAAAACAATTTTATTTCTTCCCATTCAATCTGCACATCTTTTTTAATGGATACATGTTGGAATTTTTCATATTTTTTCTGAATCAATTGATACAATTCTATGATTTTTCTCTTTCAACCTATTGATATTGTGGGTTACATTAATTGTTTTATTGAACCAACCATACATACCTGAAATAAATGCCATCTGGTCATGCTATATAATTACTACTCTACATTGTGTTTGATTTGGTATTATCATATTGTAGGTCTTTGCATGTATGTTCATGACAGATAACGGTCTGTAATTTTCCTTTCTTAGAATGTGTTTTACTTCATGGGAAATAAGTTAGGAGGTACTCTTGCTTTCAGAAGATGGTATGGATAAATGGTATAATTTCTTTCATAAATACTTGTTAGTTTTCACAAGTGAAGGCATTTTGGCATGATGTGTTTCCATTATTATTTTAGGTTATTAGTTACAGATTAAACTTTTTAATAGATATAGGCTATTCAGGTTGTCCATTTCTCCCATGAGTGTTGGTAGTTTGTATCTTTCAAGATATTGGTCCATTTCATCTAAGTAATCCAATTTGTAGATATAAAGTTGCTTTGAGGATTTTTTTACATTATACTTATAATAATCACTGGATCAGGAATGGTGACCCATCTTTCAGTTGTGGTACTGCTAATTTGTGTTTTCTCTCTTTTATCTTTATGTGGTAAGAGGTTTCATCTATTTCATTGATCTTTTCAAGAACACAGCTTTTACTTTAATTGATTTTCTTTTCTTTTTTCCTGTTGAAATCATTGATTTGTAAATTCTAGTTTTATTAATGTTTTCTTCTGATTGTTTTGAGTGTAAAACTTTCTTTAATTTCATAAGGTAGAAAATTAGGTTATTAAGTTTAAATGTTTCTTCATTTGTAATATATTAATATGATGCTGTGTTTTCATCTAAATATTGCTTATGCTGCATGTCAGATTTTTCTGCTTTTTGTTACCACTTTAGAATTTAATTACACTGAGAACAAATTCTGTGTAATTTACACTTGTCTAAATTTCTCAAGGTGCGCTTTCTGGTTCAGAGTGTGATTTGTCATCTTGGTGAGTGTTCTGTGTAAGCACAGAAAGTATGTTCATTATGCTGTTGTTGGATGAAATATTCCATAAATATCAATTAGATCAAGTTGATTGGTGATGTTATTGAAATCATTTGTGTTCTTACTGATTGTCTGTTTACTTGAGCTATCATCTACTGCTAGAGAGATACTGAAGCAGTGATCATCTTTAGGCCTTTGAAACAATGCCCCCCAACACAGCAGATCCAAATTCCCTCTATATCTACCCCACTTATATTTCCATGAACTATGAAAACAGGCATCTTTGAAGAGTGATCATAGTCAATTTCTTAGAGTGACTGAGCAACTCTTTCATTAGAGATGTGCGTATATCAGGTAGAACAGCCAGTTATGTACAATACTGTGGAAAGGAATCAGCAAAGAATTTAGAAATTAAATCATTGATTTCTAAGATCCTTTCAACCCTGGGATTCTGTCATACTTCAGATGCTTCTAGATTCTCTTGGTGACAGTTTTTTCTTGACTTCTCTACTTCCTTACTCTCATTTTTATTACTGTCTCACAGTCCTTGCTATGTTTGTTCTCAGCAGTAGATGTTATCCAGTTAAATAAAACTAATTGTGACCTCTTATCAATGTACAAAAGTATATGTAATTAGTTATGAAATATCATACTAATTTCATAAAGTATATGTATTGAAGGACTGAGCTTAAATAACGTTCTAGTTTCTCCCAAAATCATCCTGTAACATCAAGCGCCTATCTTTAAAACATTCAGACCCAGGACCACACTCTCTTCCTATGGGCCAGATAAAATGGCGAGTCTGGAAAATTTGGAGAAAAAAAGCAGTGTTTATCAATACTTTCAACCAAAACAATGATTCTTTGGCTGCCTTCTTCTGGAATGAAATTATAAAGAAGAAAAACAAATCAACTGTCCAAGATACTTTCACACGGATAATATGGAAGATTCTGCTAATTGGTGAGAGCGTCCAGGAACACTTGCGCTATGCTAGTTTCAGTTTTATTCCAGAAAAATGAAAAGCCTGGGGAAACTTTGACAAATGGCTCTTTTACGATGTCTGTAAATCACTTGTGCAAATTAGCATATGCCTTGTGCTTCCTACTAAAGAATTTCCTAAGCCTTCCCTTTGTATTTACTCTGTTGGATTTTCTTAGGGATTGACTTTAGGAAATTTTAACTCTATACTAAGACCCTAAAGAAAGGGATTTTGATTGGGATTAGCAGACAATTCTGACACAAAAATTGACTTATAACATAGTAAAGGGACAGAAAATTTGAAATCAAAATTGTCATGGAAAACCAGGGAAGTACAGTTATTATTTACTGTCCATCTTGTCCACAAGGACTTTCATTTAAGAGAGAAGTTGTGACTATTCATTAGCTCTCAGTGCTTCATGTTAAATGGATGAATGACCAGAATTTTCATTCCATTTTTGTAGACAAGCGTGAGAAACAGCAAGGTTTTAATGATTTGCTCAAGGACAAGACTGGTCTTCTAATTCCAGTTCCTATTCACTGCCTAAGCAGTTTCATGGCCTGTAATATTTAAATTACTGTTTAAATGTTTTATTTAATGATGAATGGCTTTTGCCATCATAGACAGGAAATAGTTTTGGACATTTTCTTGCTTGAATAACTGGTGTCTCTGAGAGGATGGGCTCATTTCTCTGAGAACCTCAAATGACAGATCTGTCTCAAGCATGTTTGCATGTGCAAATTAGCTGCCTTAAAGGAAGAAAAAAACACAACCTCAGTATCCCACCCATTAGCCTCCAGCTCATTGCTACAAAGAAAATGGTAGCTGTTTTTACAAATAATCCTATTTATTGTAACGGAAACTCTCCAAAACTTTTTTTAAAAAGCCAGAAAACAATAAAACAAACCAAAACACATACACACACATTCATGGAGTCATAGCTAGAAGCCTACTTGGTATTTCTGAACAATGTTTTCCAAGAAAATAATAGTAGGTATGGTTGAAAAATATGGTACATATTTAAATTTTTAAAATTTATTATAGAAAAAGGTGTATTGCCACTAACCCCTCTCAAAATACTCCCCTCGCTTTGAACACACTTATCCTATCATTCTTGCCATTTGCTGAAGCAGTTCTGGAATTCCGCTTCCATGATGGTCTGTAGCTGCCTTGTTGTGACTGCTGGATATCTTGAACTGATTCAAAGATTTACCTTTCATGGTCATATTGACTTTGGGGAGGAGCCAGAAGTTCCAGTGCATCAGATCCAATGAATAAAGTGGGGGAGGACACACCCTAATGTTTTTATGGGCTTGCCTTTCCTTTTGATGTCACTTAGCAGCAGTATTCAGTATATTTTTTACCATACCTCTTAAAGACAGTCATGAAAGAGGACTCCCAGAGCTGCTTCGGAAAGTGGCAAGAACAAGGAGGAAGTGTGTGTGAAGCAAGGTGGAATATTTTTCAGTGAGATTAATGATAATGTGTCCTTTACTGTAACAAATTTTTGAAAATTTAAGCATTCACCATATTTTTCAATCACCTGTTAACATACCTTAGAGGAAGTTGTAGAAAAGATAATCTAAATCCAAAAGATGTATCCCAGTATTCTCTGGATATGTTAATTAGTTTGACTTAATAATTTTATAATGTATACATCTATTGAGGTAATAGGCTGAATGTCAAAAATATATGTAATTTTCTTTGTTAGTTATATATTGTTTCAGCCAAAAAACAAAAGCAGATCCCCCCACAAAAAACTCAGTATGATGCAAGCATTTGTTCTAATGATGAGCAAATCATTAATTTAAATACATTTTTTTTTTTTTTTTTGGTTTTTCTCTGGTACCAGGAACCAAACTCACAACCTTGCGCTTGCCAGGCAGGCGCTTTGCCGCTGAGCTAAATCCCCAGCCCCTGCAAATCATTAATTTAATACCATAAGTCAAGGTGCTAGTGCATCTGTGTCTCAGTTTCCACACTTGTAAAATGACTCATTGATCTGTGACAATGATTTCACTACAGGCTTTTGACATTTGCACTGGTCCTTCTGTGCTACCTAAGTTCAAATAGGAAGAAGAATTTCCTTTGACAATATTTTGGGACCTCACAATTCACAGTGCGGAATCAGATCCTTCTTTCTTTTCTGCTTTAACTGGACATTTTCATGGTTAACTGTGTATATCACAGCCTCCCCATGTACAAGATTTCAGTGTTGTTTCCAGTTTCTGCATGCTTCCTAGGACCCGGCTGTCCCGAGACTTTTTTGCTGACAGTGAAATCTTTCCGTTCACTGCCCAGACTTGTTCACAGATGTTCTCTGTATCAACACAGCAGCAGCTGCTGCCCAGGCAGAGAAAGCCCACAGAATCTGCTGGTGTCTTTTCATCTTGGCAAATATCATTCAGATAAACAAATAACTTTCCAAAAATCCCAGAAGAATCTATGCATGTGACTGTTCCCCTGTCACTTTCTTTTCAGGAACTTGTCTTCTTTTTTGATGTTTTTATCATCAAGGATAAAGATTTAGAAGGGCTCTATAAATTGCAAGAGAAAGCAGCAGTTGCCTTCTGAGTTGAGTGTAATGTGCAAAGCCAGTATGTAGCACTGAATGGTCCAGATTTAATGGATTCTCTGTATCTTGAGTTCACATCTAATACGGAGCAGGAAGACACCGTCACAGTTCTACCCCCAAGCAGAATCCAGTATGTATGAATCTCCAGATTGAGCCTATTCTGCTGAAAATGAGGTTAGAAAACAATCTAAGAAACATTACCTTTTCCTAAAATAAAAATTGAGTTTTGGCACCAAACTATTGTATGTGCTGTTTAACTAAGATTTAAGCACATTCCAGTGATTGCAGGTTCAGTTTTCTGTTTGTAATTCCCTCTTGCCCTGTCCCCACACCTCTGAGCCTAAGGTTAAGAAGGAGATATACCTCCTATGATTTCTTTCATCACCTGTATCCTTGATATACAGTTGCAATAGCTGAGTCCATTACTAACTTCAAAGACAGCAAGCTAAAAAAGTTAAATAGCTTAATTTTTATCTTCAAGATATGCATGCATTCATACACATGCAAAAGTTATATACATGTTATATACATTACATATTAGTATATAATGTATATATTGTACATATCCCATGCTAGTATATATCATGTACATAACATGTAAGTAATAAATGTATAAACAAAATATAATACGTATGTAAGTAATATATGTAAACAAAAATGTGGGAAGAAAAATCTTGCAGTAGGTGCAAAGAAGCCTGTATTCCAGTCTTGGCTCAAAGATAATTTTAAAATGTCATTTTACTCTACCCCTGTCTCCTCTCAGTCTGTAATATAGTGATGACATCACCTGACTTACTTTACAGGATCAGACAAGAAAGTGTTCCTGGAAGGAAAACCTAAAACTCGAGTCCGAGTGGCATCCCTGTGATGCGCGTGTGTGAAGAATGCACATTCGTTCCACCACGGCCCCTCTGTCCACAGTCACACTGTCTGAAGCAAAGCGCGATGTGTAAAAATTCAGATTCACATTTCTAAAAGGAAGGATAATTTTCTTGCATGAAAAGCACCATTATGAAATGAACTTAATAGCAAGTTCACAAGAATTTCAGAAGTTTTCACTTAGAGGGGTGTGTTCAGTAGATAGAGTGATCTGTGTACTTTGAAGCAGTGATTCTCAGCTTTCGTTGTTCACCGGAGCCCCGGTCCCACCCCAGAGCTTCTGACCCCTTTCGTTTGCCATGAGACCCAACTGTGGTTTAGCTTCAAGTTTCCTAGGGATTCTAATGAGCACCCAACTTCTACAGGATCATCTATGGATTTGAAGATACAGTGTTTCATACTCTCAGCAAGAGTGACTATACTTAAATACTACATTCAGGCACATGTTGTAAACATTTAATTTTAATCATATAGCACATTATCAAAACACATACACAGGGCGATCTCTTTCTGTCTCTCTGTCCCCCTCTCGCTCCCTCTCCCTCCCTCCGTCCTCCCTCATCCCTCCCTCCCTCCCCACTTCTTTCTCTTATCCCCAAGGTATAGAAGTCCATTTAATAATAGAAGATAACACTCTCCTATATACTGTGCAAATCAGCTCAGATTAAATCCTTCAGAGCAAATTTCATTTCCTTTTCCTCTATGAAATTGCCCTTTAAACAAGTACATTTTAGGTACAACATTTTCTAGGTGAACTATTCAGTAGCTCAATAAAAAATATGTGGTCCTGAAAAAGTTTGAACACTTGACTTACAGAACAAAGCTGTTTGGTACATGCAGGGTTCATGCGGTCTCCTCTCCCTTTTCTGAACCTCAGCCATTAAAGGTAACAACAGTGCCTTGAATATTAGGGTGTAATCACTTTATATCCTCCGCCCTTTAAAAGCACGGCATATAAAATTAAGAGCTGTAAAAGTATAGTAATGTTGCTTTTCACCAAAAGGTGTTTTATAGAAAATTTAACCTTGGCTTCAGTTTGTGAATGGGATTGAGGCAAAAGTCTTTAATTAAAGTAGGTTAGAGCCACGCATAACAGACCAGTCACAACAGGAGTTCTGCTTTCTCCCCAGGAAGGCTCTCCCGGTTGTGTGGGATTTTGCTGATCCTTTTCCTTTCAGAATAGGAGGGGAAGTGTTTGATTTGGCCTTAATGTTAGCCTGGATGGCTTTCATAGACCAGTAAGGGAGATGGAGGAGGGACATCAAAAAAATAGGTTCCTATTCCCACTGCTGTCAATCTAGGAAATTGAAAAAGCCATTTCATTTGTCTCTATCAAGTTTCTTCAGCCATCTGGAAAATGGGTATTAGAGCACAAGGTGGTGAGGGAGAGTGTGCATAGAAGTACATACATACACACAAAACACAGCGAGAGCATACAGAACAGGGGAGACCTGAAGACCCAGGGACTGAAACGGTGTGGTTAGCATGGTTGTGATATCGCACCGCACAGTTCTGCAAGGTGTTACTGCTGGAGAAAATAAGCCAAGAACACACAAGATCTTTCTGTATTATTTCCTACCACTTTGTGAATCTACAATGATCTCAAATTAAATGTTTAATACACACACACACACACACACACACACACACACACCAGCATAAGATTAAATGCCCTTATCCAGATTTCAGTTTTTAAAAGCTGACTTTTTAACTTTTTTAAAGAGGCATAAAGAGATTTATTGGGCAGAAATGTAGAAGTGTACACTCAAAGAAAGAGTGTGGGTTCTCGAGAGAGACAGGCACCCTCCAGTTTGGAACAAGAAATATTTCTGGGTTTTTGGTAGTGGGGGTCGGTCTGTGGAAGTTGTTAAGTTCTGTGTTGGTCTTGTTTTTCAGGGAAAGGATGGCCCAACCGCAGAAAGAGCATGCCCCATTTCACAGGTGAAAGGCATGAACTGCACCAGTTTTTTTCAGATAGGTGGTACAAGATGTTTTGCCTAAAAACATTCCTTGTGCTCTCTCAATCTGTTTATCTTAAAATCAGGTTTCTGAGCCGTTACTCTGTCAAGTAACCTACATCTACGGATTTAAAGTATTTTTAAGGGATTTGGGTTGTGATGGGCTTAGATGAAAAGAAGCACAAACAAACCCAGGAAATGTTGAGATGAATAGCTCTGAGTAACTTTGTGACCTGGAGTTGCACTCTTCTTAAAAGTACAATTTTGAAAGTTATACTTTTCCTTTTCTCCTTTCTACTTATCTTTATTTCTTCTGTCCTACCTCATCTCCCCACCCTTGAGTCTTTGATCCCTTATTCCAAAAGGGTACAGAAGCCTGAGGGTCCACTTTATTATAACTGTAGGAACTGATTTTGGAGGCAGGAAGGACTTAGGGGAGATAGCCAGCGGCTGATCAGATAATGATCAGGGTCCACCTCAACATGAGTGATACAGTGAGGACACAACTTGGGCATACATACAAGTTAGGGAGTGTGGTATCTAAAAAGTAGTAGGGAATCAATTTTCCTACTCTCCAAATACCCTCTTTGTATAGATTCTAAAGTTCCATCATTCTGAAAGTAACTTGCCGAGTCATGAATACCTACATCAGGGAAACAGATTTGTCTGGGGGACACCTGGGAGGGCGCTGTGTCAGCAAGAGACTAGACCCCAAAACATGGATGATAGGAGCAAGTTATCTTCTTACAGATGACAATTCCAGACTGTGAAAAATGACAGAATCAGGCAAGATGAGGAGTTAAACTACATACATGATGTGACCAATAACATGATGTTTTGACAAACTTGAAAATGGCTTTTTCTGAATGGTCATCACTTGGAGATGAGTTAATTGGTACTGTAAGCTGGCTGACCTGCATGTACCCTAGGATCCACATGCTCTGTTCTTGGCATGATGACTCATTCAAAGGAACATAGTCTAAGATCAAAAAATAATCACTGAGAAAAATGATTCCATAGCCAAGTGTAGTGGCACACACCCGTAATCCCAGCACTTGGGAGGCTGAGGCAGGAGGATGGCCGCAAGTTCAAGGCCAGTTCAGGCAACAAACTACATAGTGAGACCCTGTCTCAAAAAAAATATTTATTGGCATCCATCCCCCCACAAATAAATAAATTGTATTCATTTCCCAAAATTCCTCTTTCCCTATTTCTCTGTTCTCTGGGTCTCTACTACATAGCAAAACTGAAGCTCCCTCTTTCTCTCTCCAACTTTCAGCTCTCAATCTAAAACCCACTGCTATCCATCCTCCTATCAGTGACTTTTAACTTTCACATGTAAATATTGAAACATCTGACTGGAGCTCACCCTCTTCACCACTCTTTACTCACCCTAGGCCTCTGCCGGATTCAATCATATGAGAAATTAGTCCTATGTAACTAGGAAGAAAGTGAGTTCCAGTGGGGAAAAATAAGAGACAGAGAGTCTTCCTGTAAAGCTTGGATGAACAAGTTGAGGTCCCCAACATAGCGGTAACTCTGCTGAACAGACAAAAGAGGGTCAAGGTCGGTCTTCATCTGCTGGGAAACTTTATCTCTGGGTGTTTACCGAGAGTGCCCTCACCCACCTCTCCCTGGTTCCTGAATTGCTTATCACTTTGTGCAACTGAGTTCCAGGCACAGTGAGAATCCATGCAGGTTGCACAAGTTTGTTACTGTCACTGAGTTCATATTAAGGGGCTCCAAGCACCCTCTGCACCTCAAGATGTCCACTTGGCACCTATTCCCCCAGTCATTTCCTCCAGCCTTGTAATTCACAGGTGCTTTTGCCTTCCCATCTGCAAGTGTGATCAGGTGTAAAAGAGGATGTGGTACTGAAGTGACACTGCTGTCACCTAAGATGGGCTTCCTGCAGCTGACATGTGTACACACAACAGCGATGCTCAGCCGGCTCATCTCCCTCCAACAGTCTGAGTGTGAGAGCCACGGACAGGGCTCTGATAACAGGGAGTACAGTTCCCTGTCACCAGAGGCTATGGTGCGTAGAAAGATGTAATCCTTTCAGTACCACTGGCACATAAACCCTGCACAGATTGTGACTTTAAAAGGGTTAGCTGCCAGACTTATGATACAGCCTGTTTCTGAGATATACATATATATATATCTAAAACATTCTTTCATTCTTTTATTCATTATATTACAGAAAATCTGTGCACAGAGGAAAAGAATCACAGTGGTTAATTTAAATTAAGATATTCTCCATGACACCAGTTCCCAAAGTTAGTTCCAGGACATCCATGGAATTATGCAGAGGCATTAAAACCTAACAGACTTAACCAAAATTCCAGATTCATATTTACTGAGTAAATGTGAATGTACCCATGTGTCAGGCATGATTAAAGGGGCAAGAGATCCAGCAACAAACAGAAGAAATAAAAAATAGGAAAGGTAGTAAAGGGATGTCAGTTTGGGAAAACTAGTTTTAAGAATAGTCCTAATAAGGACAATCATGATTAAAAAGATATAAATTTGTTATACTTCTTTGGTGGATGGTATCTAAAATTGTCTTCCTAATCTTTTCAAAAAAAGTTGCTATCTAGGAAGGAGAAAATGAAAAAGTTGGTCATTTCAGTGACAACCATGTTTGGTATATTAACTATATTTTGTTTTAATCCTAGCATTAACTCTGTTATAAGGGTATCAATCCCGTTTTTACACAAGATTGTACTGTTATCCTAAATAGAAAAAAAAAGAATATAAAAAAAAGTTTTATTTTTTAAACTAACTAAGCAACCAGTACCAAAACCTAGACTTCATCCAACATCATTTTTTAAAAATTTCAATATGATCCCCCTGGATATGGAAATCCTCAAAAGAAAAATAGAACAGTGAGATTAAATATTTAAAGGCCTATAATTTGGGAGGAAAGATGACTTAATTTTGACCCAAACAAATGCCTTATCATGTTTGTGATTCTGCTTACTTGACTCATTTGATAAAACAATAATTAATAGAAATACTTTTTCTTAACTTTACTTACTATTCTGACTTTTTCAGCATATTACCTAAAGGCTGAGTCAGTAGAGACAATGCCTCTCCTTACCCAGACAGCCCTTCTACACATGCACTTACGTGCATCCTTTCTCACTGTCATCAAGGATTTGCTTCTGAAATATCACTCCTCTAAAGCATAACCAGATGTCCCTTCTTAACTGAATCATTCCGAGTGACATACAGCGTTGCTGTAGTATCATTCATCTTCATCTTCATGTTCAAACAAACAAGTAAATAAATGACAATTAATTTTCTGAAGTTCACTTCTATACTAAGCAGGGTAATTAGCACTCAACATAAACAACTAGAAAATTGAGTAAAATGTATAAACTAAGTTTGTTGGAACATTGGACAGCAAGCAGAAAGCAGCACAAGATTCTAATTCCTTAGAGAAGGGAGACAAAGGAAATAAGTTCCCATGAGCTTCCCAGGATTCTGCCAAGGCTCTTTTAGAGAGGAAAGCGCAAACTGCAACCCCAAACCCACTTATGTATCACAAGATGCCAACACTCAATTCAACCCGAACACTGAGGTTTTAGTTTATAAAAACAACTTATATATTAACATCTTCTGTCTTAGAAAAATAAGTAACACATGTGCCATAGGCTAGGTTTGCAGCCACTGGCCTAGAGGCACGTTCTGGAGTACAGCACAGGATGGGGGACCCCAGAGAAGAGCAGTTTCTGTTAGTTGAGTAGATCAAGATTTGAGTTTGGAGAGGTGAAGGAAGTTTCATTTTGCCAGCAAGAGTGTCAGCGGTGAGGGAGCTTTGCAGGGAAAACTCTAGAAATCCATCAAATTGTCTCGAGTCACTGCCGAAATTTTAAGCTTCTCATGCATTGCATGAATTTCTGCAAGGCTAGAAAAGACCAACCAGGAACCCTAAATGCTTAAAGGCTTACAGAGCTCTTAGGGGCTGGGAGATGTTTGAATTCTAACCAGCTAGAGTGAGAGATCTTGCTGAACAGCCAGATTATCCAGCAGAGACACCAAAAGAGTTCTCTGTTAGTAGTACCACTAAACTAGCCCTTGAGTAAAAGCACATACAATCACCATTAATATGGTTAGAAACCAATGTCAAAAGGGTTAAGTTGCCCCACGAGTAACTTAATTGCCTGCCATTGCACTCTTTATAAGAACAGTAAAAATATTTACATTTATTTTTAAAGAGAAAAACAATAAAAACAAAGATACAAATTTTCAAAACAATAGGAGAGTAACAAAGGTTAACACATTGCATATTATTATCTTCAAAGTATTTGTTCAGATTACAAGATATAGACTTGAAAAACTGATCAAGCAATATAAGTACAAACTTTTCTTTTAATGAACTAATAGAAATTATTAGTATAACTATCTTAACTATATTGTGTGTATATATAT
>NW_004955421.1:26926549-26987652 GCF_000276665.1 Chinchilla lanigera
TATATATATATATATATTTGCATTTCCCTTCCTTCTCTTCTCCTTGCCTCCATCCCAGTTTCTCTTTCCTTTTGAACAGTTTCTTCATATTTTATAATACCTTTTGTACATTTAGAATCTTATTTATTCTTTCAGCTTCTTATACGAGGAAAACAATATGATGTTTAAATATGCAAGTTTGATTTATTTCACTTATGAGTATGGTCTCTAGCTGCATCCATTTTCCTATAAAATCCTCAAGTTTACCTTTCTTTATAGCTCAGTAGTACTCCATTGTATAAAAAGGCCACATCTTTTTTATCCATTCATCAGTTGATGGGCATTTGGGTTGTTTCCAAGATCTAGCTATTACAAATTATGCTGCTAGAAACATGGGTGCATATATATATCACTTGGTATGATGTTTTTAATTCTTCTGGGAAAATACCTAGAAGGGGAGTAGCTAGGTCAAATGGGACCATTAATCCTAGCTTTTTGAGGACTCTCCACACTGATTTCCATAGTAGGTGTGCCCAGTCTATACTCCCACAAGCAGGAGAAGGGTCCCTTTTACCCCACAGCCCCTCCAGCATTTGTCACTGGTTGATTTCTTGATGGCAACCATTCTTTCTGAAGGTGAGATGGAATCTCAGTTTGCATCTCTTAAATGACCAGTGATGTTGAACATTTTTTCATATATTTACTTTCTATTTGCATTTCTAAATCTGAGAAGTGTGTATTCATCTCAGATGCCCATGTTTAGATTGGGACCTTAATTTGGGAGGTCTGATTTTTTTAGTTCTTTATATGTTCTTGATAGTAATTCTATATCTGAGGCACAGCTGGCAAACATTTTTCCCACACTGTGAGCTGTCTTTTCACACTGTTGGTGGTCTCTGTTGCTGTGAAAAAGACTTTTAATAAGATGAGATCCCAGTTGTTGGTTCTAGGAATCCCATAGTTTCTGTATGATTCGGGCTTTATTCATAAAGTCTTTGCCTACACCAATGTCTTCAAGAATTTTACCTATTCTATCTTCTAGCACATTTAATGTTTCTGTTTTGATATTTAGATCTTCAATCCAATTCAAATTTAGTTTAGTGCATGGTGAGAGATATGGGTCCAATTTTAATCTTCACCAGTTTTTCCAGCACCATTTATTAAAGAGCCTATCTTTCTTCCAGTGAATGTGTTTGGCATGTTTCTCAAAGATAAGGTGGCTGAGTGTGTCTGAAATTGTTTCTAAATCTTCTTATCTGTTCTGTTGATCTTTGGGTCCGGGTTTTTTTTGTTTTGTTTGTTTATTTGTTTGTTTGTTTTTTGTCAGTACCACATCATTTCTACACAGTACTTTGTAGTGTAATTTCAAGTCAGGGATTGTGATGCTCCCTGCCTTGCCTTTGTTACCCAAAACTGCCTTTGCTATTCTAGGTCTCTTCTGGTTCCAAATGAATTTCAGGAATGTTTTCTCTAGTTCTGTGAAACATGCTATTGGAATTTTGATAGGAATTTCATTAGATCTGTATAAGAGTGTCTTGGTTACTTTTCTCTCACTGCTGACACAAAATACCCAATGCTCAAAATTAAGGAAGGAAAGGCTTCTTTAGCTCACAGTCTGTGGAGGTTTCAGTCCATAATCAGCTGGCTCCAAGGCAGGGTGGCATGGCATAGGGGCGACAGTTCAAGGAGCCAGAGGACAGCAAAAGCAACAAGAGCAAAATTGGGGGGAGGCAAGCTTGTTTTCCCTCCTTATATTGTATGTTGTCTATGTGCCCAGGCCCACACCATCTCAGTGCCTTCCTCTTGCACAGGCTCAGGATGAATACATCCTTATGTAAGGACCCTGGCTCCCTGCTGAGTCATGTAGTTAACCTTCTAAACTTCTCAAGTTGACACAATGAACAACATCCTAGAGTGATAAGGGCATGTCCTTTTCACCCCAGGATGTCGAACTGCTGAGTCACTTAGCCAAGCCTCTAGACTTCTCAAATTGACACAATGACTCAACCATAACAAAGAGTTTTAGAAGTACGACCATTTTCACTACATTGGTTCTTCCTACCCAAGAGAAAGGGATATCTTTCTATTTTCTGAAATCCTCTTTAATCTCCATTTTCAGAGTACTGTAGTTTTCGCTGTAGAGGTTTTTTACATTCTTCATTAGATTGACTGCTAGGTATTTCCTGTTTTCTGATGCTGTTGTGAAAAGTGTTGTTTCCCTAATTTCTCTCTCAGTGAGCTTGTTATTCATGTACAAGAAGGCTGTTGATTTTTGAGTGTTGACGTTTTATCCAGCTATGCTGCTGAATTTGCTTGTTAAATCTAGCAGTCTTTTAGTGGAGTTTTGGGGATCTTCTATGTAGAGTATCATGTCATTTGCAAACAGTGATAATTCCATCTGGGCTGGAAGTTGTTTTCTTTTAGGACTTGAAATACTTCACTCCAAACTCCTCTTGACTTGAAGGTTTGTGCTGATAAATTTGCTGTGATTCTGATGGGCTTTTCTTTATAGGTGATCTCTTTCTTTTCTCTACAGCTTTTAATATTCTTTTCCTGTGCTGAATTTCTGGAATCTTGATTATTGCATGTCTTGGTGTAGTTTTATTTTTGTCATGGCTATTTGGAGTGCTATATGCTTCATTTATCTGTATATCAAATTCTTTATCAATTCTTGGGAAGTTTTCTGCTATTATTTCTGTGAAGAGTGTTTATATTGCATTTGTGTTGTCTCCAGCTTTCACATTGACTCCAATCAATCTTATGTTATTCTTCTTTGCATTGTCTTGTAGCTGTTGGATTGATTATTCATGGTCTCTTGCTATTTTTAAGATATCTTTCTTTTCATGATCACTAACTGAAATTTTGTCTTCCAGATCTGATTTTATCCTCTCCTTCATTCAATCCATTGCATATACTTTCAATGGAGGTTTTAACCTCTTGGATTTCTATTTGGATATGTTTCATGGATTCCACTTCTTTCCTATGTTGGGCATTTTTGTTTCCATCATTTTCCTAAGCTCATCTATTTTTTTATCTGTCTCTACCTTAGTATCTTTGATTTTAAGCATCATTTCTTTTTTTAGCCTCTTCCACTTGTTTTTTCACTTCTGTTGTTATCATTTCAGAAAGTTTCAGTGTTTGACTTCCAATTTTCTATATCTGATTGTGCTCTGGGCTTGTCCTGTGTGGGCTGAGGGTCTGGGGTTGCATTTTGCTTGTCATTTTCTATTTTCTCTTTTATAAATTTTGTTTTCTATGTTGATGCTTGCAGATTTTTTATGTTTTATAGCTTTACCACTAGTACTGAGGCTCCCCTAGGAGATGTCTGTTTTTCAGGGATGTATTCTAGATGTAGGTGGTTCATTACAGCTATCCCAAGACCCTACCTTCCCTATTTATAAAGGACTCAAAATTACTATGCGGTTCAGCTGCTAATCCTTTGGTACTGGGCTGTGGTGATGATTATGATCTCATATAATCACAGTGTTATCATATAGGGGAGAAAAACTGGTTATAACATGTATGACATCCTGGCTAGTGTAGTACAGTTAGTAATAACAATGGTTCCAAGTATAGTTTAACTACTGACAAATTATGCTAACCATTAACTGACTACCTCCACCCACAGAAGCAAACTCTAAAGTTATATAAGAAAACCAAACATATACTATGTATTTGTGTGCAGTGATTTTCCCCTTAGTGGAATAATTTTACCCTGCTATGGAGGGTGGGGAGTTAAGAGGGGTAGGGGACAAGATACAGTGATGAATGAGGTCAAATAAAGTAGGATCAAGGCTGGAGGTCAAAGGATGATCACCTAAGTTTTAGGAAACTGGAGGACACTGGAGGGAAAGAATGAAATTGAGTGTGAAGGAATAATCAGAAAAGGAAGAGACACGTTTACTCACTTGACAGTTTAAATTTGAGAAGTAGGAAAAAGAGGATAGAGAGAAAAGAGAGGGGAAACAGGAAAAGAGAGAAAGAAGATCAACAGAAGAATATAAAAAGAAGCTAAGAAACCTAAACAGTGAACACGAAAAGAAGGAATGAAGAGAAGGAGAATGAAAAAGAAAATTAAAAAAATTTTTAAATGAGACCAAAAAAAGAGAAAAAAGAAGAAGAAAAAACCCAAAACAAAAATAACCACAAACTACAAGACAAAATCCAACCAGACAGGAAAAGGATAGCCAACCAAATGAACAAGGGAGAATAAACATAGTAAAATACCTCTGGCATTTATAATTCTGTGACAGTGTCCATGTCAGATCCTAGAAATGCACTGTGTACTCCAGTAAAGTTTGCCATGGGAATTGTGCTGCGTATGGAGCTGATCTTGGCCGCTGGATGTGGGGCTGGGACTGGTAGTCTGTTAGTGGAGTTTTCCAGAGCCCAACTGCTGGTTCCTTGCTGCTGCTGCTTCAGACACTTCCGTGTTGCTGATCTCACTGAGTACTCTACCTACCAAAGGTGTGTGTGCTCTCACATGCCCAGGTGCCGCCTGGCCTGGGGTCTGGGTGGTTCGGTTGCTTCATCCACCAAAGGCGTGCAGACAGCAATATATTTAAACTGCAGAACATCCAGTTAAATATTACTAGATGCACAAAGAAGCAGGAAAATGTGATCAGTTGCCCCAAAAGATACATGAGGCGATAGAAAACGATGCAGGAATAGAAGAGATGATGAAATGAACAGCTATGATAAATATGTTCAAACATTTAAAGAAAAATATAGATGTGAGAAGGGGAGAATAGAACAGAAAAAGCACATCCAAAGAGAATTTCTAGAAATGACAAAATTAACTTTTAACCATCTCTAAATGGAGCTGGATGTAATAGTGGCACATGCCTGTAAACCAGCACTTGGAAGACAGAAGCAGGGGGATTGATGTTTGAGGCTAGCCTGGGCTCCATAATGAGTTCAAGGCTGGGCTAAACCACATAGTGAGACTCTGTCTCAAAAAAAGGCAAAAAAAAAAAATCTCTAAATTGACTTAACAGCAGATAGAATCTGCAGAGAAAATATCCGTAAATAGAAATTAAACAAAGTTAGAAAGAAACTCAGAATAAAGCTTTAAAAAGAAATTAACAGAGCCAAAGTTAACTATGGTTCAATTTTATGTGACTTTCATTTGAATTCTCAAAAGTGAGGGCAGGATAAATAGTTGGTGAAATAGCAATGGAATTTTTCAAAGTGCGGTGAAGACCACAGACCCAAAACTTTCACAAACACAAGCTAAGAACGGGAGGAAAGCTGGAGCCTGTGAGGGTTTCTCGTTCTTCATCCCATCTGCAGAGCAGCTCCACCGTGTTTCCACAGTGGGGGACAAGCAAGAGAAGGAACACCTCGGAATCCAGCTGCTCACCAAGCCTCTGCTGCGTCCTATTTTCCAGTGTCCCACTAGCATGGAAGAGCACATAACCTTGACTAGACTCACAAACTAGAGAAATATCCTATGCTTTTTGATAGGAGAAGCTGCAAAGTCACATTTCAAAGAAGCAGGCATGAGATACAAGCAGAAAGATGAGGCCATTTGCAAACACTCCATCAAAGAAGTCTATGACCATCCTATCCAAATCATTCCATCACTCTGTTTTATTTTTCCACCTATCATTTATAAGTACTCAAAATTATGTTTACTACTAACTTAGCTACTCTATCAGAATATGAACTTCGTGACACTCTGTCTTTTTCAGTCCACTATCAAGAGGAGGCAAATGCTACTTGGTCAATAAATCCTTGTTGACTACATGCAAGTACGTAGAAATAGGCACATTTTCTAAAAAGTGCATTGGACATACAGCCTCTCTACCTTCTAATAGGCATTTAAATAACACTTTTTAATCCATATCAAAGACTGAGAAAGTGGAAGAGTTTGTAAAGTAAGAAGAAGTGTAATTTTGTCTCACAAGTCTTGATGAAGCACTGTTTATACAGATATAGTTTGATATTATTTTAGGACAATGAGGTCTTTTCATCTTTCATACAATTTTTATGCACCCACAAGTGGCTGTATAAGTAGCAGATAAGAAACAAATACTTAATTTTCTCTGAAGGGCTGACTTTCTGAGAATACTGTAAGAGTGGAACTTTTCCCAAGAAATCTCGTTATTAAAGTTTTGTCAGTTTTGCCACATGCATTGGGTTTTAAAAAATTTTATCTAGCAATCTGATTGTAAACATCTAAAAGCACACCTTTAAAGAATGCAAAAAATTGCACATTTCCTAAAGCTTAATAATCAGAAGAAGGATTGGTTGAAGCCTCAGGTTGGTCAGTATGGTTAATTTTTACTATACTACTTCTAACCCAATCTCAGTACTTCTTAATCAAAAACGATTTAATATTGTTGTTTTGTTGATTAAAAAACAAGAGGCTAAGTGCACTGAACCTCTGAAACAGGAAGATCTGACCATTTTTCATTCACTCACTGTGCTGAGCGAATAAAGAAATCACGACTAGCCACCACCATAGCATGACTGTTATCTTGTCTACAAAGTGAGACAAGAAACTTACAAGTTAATTTAATTCTTTTGTTAATGGTATTTAATACAGAAAAAAATTTCTGGTTCCTTTGCCATACTATCAAATATTCATGCACATGCATCCACGTGCACACACACATACACGCACACACACATACACACACAAACTTTTTATGCTAGCCAGAATCTGATTCAGAGAGTGTGGAGTGTCTGGTCCACCAAGCTCTGTCAATCAGGTCAGACATTATACCACAATGTTTTCTCTTAATAGAATCTTTCATTATCTGCAGCAAAACACAGACTTAGAAACTTAAATTTTCAATTTATCTAGAGGCATCTATTTATTTCAACATAAATGTTGTAGTAACCATTGGTAAAATAATGTTTATTTCCTCAGATAAATTCCTAACACAAAAATCTCAAATATTTTAGCCTCAATCCTCATTCTCCTTTTAAATATTTTATGAGAATCTCAAAAAATATTTGTTTATATGTATAATATTATCAATGTTTACCTTACAAAAAACTAAGAAAAACTTAAATACTTAATTCATTAAATATAATAATGTTATATGTTGATATCATTTTATGAAAATACACTGTTATTTGTTAATAATTTTACAAATTAGCTCTAACAGTGGTGAAAATGGCATCATTTTACATGTTCACAAGTCACTTTTTTATCGTATATAATGGCTTCTCATTCATGTATACTTCTGAATTTGACCTGTTGCAATATCATAGATCATGCAGGTTCTAGAAAATGCCACACTACACTCACAAAAGAATGAGATGAAAAATAGCAAAGAAGTGTTAACTTTTTATGAAAATAGTTCTGACTTCAGGCTTTCTGAAAAGGTACCTGGAATTCTCACATGTGTCCAAGGCACACATTTTTTTTAGGTTTTTATTTTGATTTGAACATATTTGTGATACATAATGATCACATTCCTCCAGGGGAGTAGGTCCATGCACATAACACATCTTAATTCTTGTTTTCATCCCCTTCTGTTTTCTTTCTTCGCCCTTTTCTCCATCTCTGGATCACAGTCCCATTTGCGGAAGATCTGTCTCCTTATTCCCTGTCCTCTGTCTCTCATTTTGCCCTTTGTTTATATTTTGAGTATCTCATATAAGAGCAATCATGCACTATTTAAGCTCGTGGGTCTCACTTATCTCACTTAACATTATGGTCTGCAGGTGCATCCGTTTTCCTATAAGTTTATCTTTCTTTATTGTGGGATGGTACTCACTTGTGTCTCAACATTACATTATCTTTATCCATTCATCTGGTGGTGGGCATATAGGCCACTTTCAAAATTTAGCTATTATGAGTCGAACTGTTGTAAACACAGGTATGCATGTATCACTGTGATATGATAGCTTTAAATCTTTGGGGAGGACATCCAAAAGGGGAGTGGCTAAGTTGAATGGAATTTCTGTGTTTAGTTTTTTGAGGAGTTTTCATACTGATTTCCATAGTGGTTGTACTAGTTTACCTTCTCAATAATAATTCAGAAGAGTTCCTTTTCTCCTGTGCACTTGCCAGCATTTGTTATTGTTTGATTCCTTGAGGATAGTCATTCTTTCTGGAGTAAGGTGGAATCTCAGTGTTGTTTTAATTTGCATTTTTCTGAAGGCCAGACATGGTGAACATTTATTTGTTGGCCATGTGTGTTTCTTCTTCTGAGAAGTGTCTATTCATTTCACTTACCCATTTTTTGACTGGGTCTTTTATTTGGGGAGATCTAATTTTTCTGAGTTCTTTCTATGTGCTGGATATTAATCCTTAGTCCAAAATATAGCTGACAAAAATTTTGCCCCATTCTATAGGTTCTCTCTGCACTCTGCTGGTTTTCATTGCTGTGCATAAGCTTTTTAATTTGATGTAGTCCCATCTGTTGATTCTTGCTGTTATTTTTGTGTAGTTGGGATTCTGTTCAGAAAGTCCTTGCTTACACCTATGTCTTCAAGAGTTTTATCTATTTCATCACCGAGTGTTTCTGTTTTCACATTTAAATCTTTGATCCATTTTTATTTTAGTTTAGTATACGTTGAGAGATGTGAGTCTAGATTCAATCTTCTGCATGTGGACAGCCAGTGTTCCTAGCACTATTTTTTCAAGAGGCTGTCTTTCCTCCAGTGTAT
Organism: Chinchilla lanigera; assembly: GCF_000276665.1. Classification (NCBI taxonomy): domain Eukaryota; kingdom Metazoa; phylum Chordata; class Mammalia; order Rodentia; family Chinchillidae; genus Chinchilla; species Chinchilla lanigera. Next base: position 26,935,157 of record NW_004955421.1, read on the forward strand.
TTTTAGCCAGTTGGTAAAGATTAGATGACTGAATGTGCCTAGGGTTGTATCAGGATCCTATATTCTGTTCCACTGATCTACCTATCTGTTTCTGTGCCTAGGCAGCACTCAGAGAATGTGAGTTCTAACTAGTTTAAAAAATTTTCTATGACCAGAGTCACCAGATAGAAATTCTACAGTTCATCAAAAGGGAATGAAAAGTTATCAAAAGTATTGGGGAGAAAAATTAATTTTATTCCTTTGGTTTCTATGGTAAAGCTCAATTTTAATTCAACTGATAGATTTTATGTGGTGAGACGTGTGCTGTTGGCAAAATGATTTTATTTATTTATTTGTACAGAAAATCAAACTCAGGACCTTGTGCTTGCCAGGCAGGTGCCTGTGCCACTGAGCTATATCCCCAGCTCAAAGAACAATTTTAAATAAATTAATGCATTACAGTTTATTTGAACAAAAAATGATTCATGACCAAGGGAACACTCAGAACCAGAAGTTCAGAGAGATACACATAGCCAGTTGGACAGATAACATTTATTTTAAAAAAAAAAAAAAAGGAGGAGACTTAAAGAAACAGGTAGATTGGTTATAGCTCACTACACTATTTGCCTTATTTGGGCATGAGATGATTAGCTAGCAGCCTGTGATTGGCTGAAGCTTTACTGCTGTGATTGACAGAGATTCAACTACTTGTTACAAGAATATGCTCTTAAAAATAGATTGTAACTTGTTTACTTACTAAGCTAGGTTGCCATTCCCTATGTAGGAACTCAAATTAGGAGCCAGCTTCAGGTCAAATTTAGTTTAACATACAGTTTTATAAGGAAAAATATATTTGCATGGTCTTACAGAAGTCAATGATCCTCAGAATATTTTTCAGCTATGAAAAACAATTTAGGTAGGTTCACCAGGAAAGTTAGTCTCTGGTCACTCAATAACTACATGCCTTCCCACCTAACCCCTTACCTGTAAATTCCTAGTACCTTGCAAGAATAGGATCTTTCTAGCTTAAAAATCATAGCAATGACTTAAGGTAAACATGTTCAAAGTTCATCTGTTGAAAATTCTGATTCTCCTAGAACACATGATCAAAGTAGGTACAGTGAGTTTATGAAAGGAAGATGGAATGTAATTAATATACTCTATGTTAGACAAAGGTCTGTGACTCTCTAACCATTATATAACTAGAAATAATCTTTTTTAAAACAATAGGCATAATAAAAGGAATTAGCAGAGTGAACCTATTTTATTTTTTGTTCCAATTGTGTTTATCTCTCCAAAGTGCTTACAGACAAGGGTTTTAGGGGCCTTTAAATACAAATGAATTTATATGTTTAGATTAGCACAAGACTCCTATCTGTGAAAGTATATGCCTTTGCAAATATTAATATGTCATTCCTAAGGCTATAAATTAGACCAGACAACAATGCACAGAGGACAGTAAGGTACCTAAAGACCTTAACATCCATGTCTTCTGGTTACTGGTCATGTAACAAGTTATCACTGAGCCTAGCAGCTTCCAATTTTTTGTTTTACTTGCAGTTATTTTTTTATTTTGCTCACAGAGTTACAGGTCAGCAATTCAAGAAGGACTTTGCAGAGCAGCTGTCATTTAGGGCCTCTCTTGCAGCTGCAATCAGATGCTGGCCGGGCTGCAGGGATCTGCAGGCTCTTTGGAGGACATTTCCAGTTTGGCTCACTCACCTGGCTGGCAGTGGGTGCTGGTTGTCAGCGGAAACCCAGCAGGGCTGTCAATCAGAGTGCCTTTGCAGCAACTTTCCAGGATGACAGCTTCAGCTGCTTGTGTGGCACCTGGTGGAATTACCCAAGAATAAGCATCTCCATAGAATTAGACAGAAGCTGCTGGGCCATTTCTGAGTCAGTTTAGAAGCCATTCAACATCACTTGCTTTGTGTTATATTTGTGACCAGAGTGTCATTCAGTAGAATCCAGAGAGAAGAGAAAGGCCCATAGACTCTCCATTTAATGGAAGGCATCTTTGAGAATCGGTAGGCATGCTTTGTAATTTGCATATCATGTAAGGTTGAGAGTACCTACTTTAATATTTTCAAATGAATGATAATACTTCCCAAGAAGACTAGATATTATCTGTAATGTTCATGTATCTTCATTTCAATTAAAAATACTTGTGATCCCCAGTTATATTAAAATTCTTCTTTTAATTCTGTTAAAAATATTCCAATCTGTGTCAAGAAGGCAATCTTTTTTAGAAAACAGATTGTCAAGAATTCTTTGACTTTAAAGTTAATCTGTTAAAAGCTGCAGGTTGCTAAGCCATCTATCACTAGAGTTACTGTTCAATTGACTTATATTGTGCTACAATTGTTCAAATAAGTTCTGAACCAAGAAACTGTCGAGAAGAAGGATCATTTGCTTTCTGATTTGTGAAAACACATGAACTATGTACATGAATATAAAGAGATTTACATATTTTTGGTAAAGGGTTGACTAATACAACCTCATATTTTATATGGAAATAAAAAAGAGCAGAGAAAAACTAAAAAGAAATCAATATGGAATTATGGCATGTCAGCAAGCCTGACTACCAAAGTTAAAAATGCCCATCACCTATAAGCTAAAAGAAACTGTAAAAACTTTAGATACTGGGTTGGCCTAGAGTTAGAGTATTAAATCAGATCTAGGACAGATTAAACACCACAATAAATTTAGGGCAGGTAAAATGAAACACAAATGAATTGCTGAAATTTTGGACTGAGAATCAGAATGATGTTAAATTAAGTTGAAATTCATAGTAAGTTGTAGTACAATATAAAGCATAAAGTGGGCATGGTGGCAGTGGGCATGGTGGGCAGTAGGCTAAGGTGGGAGGATTGCCACAAGTTTAAGACCAGCCTGTGCTACATGATGAGTTCAAGGCCAGCCTGAACCATATAGAGGCCTTATCTCAAAAGGAAGGAAGGAAAGGAAGGAAGGAAGGAAGGAAAGAAGGAAGGAAGGAAGGAAGGAAGGAAGGGAAAGAAAGAAGAAAGAAAGAAAGAAAGAAAGAAAGAAAGAAAGAAAGAAAGAAAGAAAGAAAGAAAGAAAGAAAGAAAGAAAGAAAGAAAAAGAGAAAGACCATCAGGGGAAATATAAAATTCTAAGCACCGTGTATGTAACTGTGTGCTTACATTGGAGAGCAATGAGAAGAGCTATACATGGTAACTGAACAACTGGGAAATTATCCTTGGACTCTGAGATAGTTTCTGTAGTGCCATTCACTGAACCCACCCAGGTAAATTGGTGTTTTTATTTATTATAGTGATAATAACTTGTGAGTTAGGGTTGCTTCTCATTTTTCTCAGCTCTTTGGACTAAAGACCAAAGAAGGAGGGTGACAAAATTTATTTAGAGTTCAGATTTTTTCCATTGTCAAAGAACAACACAAATATACTGTACCACTAGGACTTTAAAAAAACATTACAAAGTCAATTTTATTAACCCGCAGGACAGAAAACAGACCAGTGAAACGAATTCACTGAGTAGTTAGCTGAACAGAAGAGATCCTTAAGTGTTGAAAGTGTGGACAATGAGTAGTGATTATGCTAATTCAGAATTAAAAACTAACACTGTGTACAGGGTGGAAAGTGTCCACTTGTCTGTACAAGATTCATTGTTTTAAGGTTTTGTTACTTCCTAGTCAGGAAAGACATTTCTGGATATGTTCAGCGAACTCTGATTTTCTAAGCCACTCAAAGATCTTTATCAGCTTCCACTACTGAACCCAGTTTTGATGAAGCACAGTATTCCATTACGACACCTGCTAGGCCAGGGATGCTCTGAGTAGGAAATCTTCCTTTACACCGTTGTCTATGAGGAAGGAGGAAAAGGTAAAAGGATGAGGATGGTCATGAACTTGGGATCTAAACTGCGTAAACAGGAAAGCGAAGGCGTTGAGACAGAAGGTATCCAGTGTGTGAAGAATTCTTCTTCATTCCCTTAAAAAACAATTTCAATGAGGCTCTCTAAGCAAGCAAACCAGAAGAAGAGGGAGCTGTAGCTGAAGTGTACAATGAGTCTTAGTCCATTTGGGCTGCTATAACAAAATATCATAGAGTGGTAGTTCATAGCCAGCAGAATTTTATTTCCCACAGTTCACAAGCTTTGATGTCCCACATGAAGGTAGGTTCTGTTTGTGTGAAGTGAGAACTCTTAGCAAGAGAGCTTAGCAAAGGAACTTTCTGGGGGCCTCTTTTTTAAGGGCCCTAATCCCATTTAAGAAGGCTCCACCCTCACAGTCTGATCATTTCCCAAAGACCCCACTTCCTACTGATATCACCTTGGTGATTACATCTCCATGTACAAATTTACAGAGTGTCATGGCTTAAGTCTAAAATGCCCCCCCCCCAAAGGCCTGTGTGGTCATTGGGCCTTTTGGAAGGTGCTTGGACCTTGGGGTGCTGTACTCACTAACGGGTTCGTCCATGACGACTTCAGCAGTTGAATGTGCTGCTCGTAGGTGGGGCCTGGCTGGAAGTCAGTTAGTGGAGGAGTGACCTGGCTGCCATGGGTTGAATAACTTTATCCACCATGCCATTTCTGTTCTGGAGGTAGCTAACAATGGACTGAACCCACTACAAACTATAAGCCAAGTGAACCTCCCCACCTTTAACTTGTGGCTGTTGGGTATTTTGTTTCAGTGATGGAAAAGCTGACCAATGGGGGCAGGGCTAAAAACATTCAGAAAATGGAGGGCCCATGAACTCGATCATAGCTGTGATAGCCAAGTCAGGATGTGAGGGGGTGGGCGGCTGCAGCAGTGTAAACGGCTGATGGGAGCGGAGGAGCTCATGGGATGCATCCCGAGAGCCAGGATGTTGGCTGTGTTATCTGCGGAGACTTTGTAGTTCCTTAAAACTGTGGCCATGGTTGGGGTTCTAAGGAATGACAGTGCCAGCTGCAGTGAGAGGCTAGCATAAGCAGAAACAGCGGTCCGCCTCAGAGAAGCAGGCTTTGCCACAGTCTGGAAAGAGGATGGATGAGCAAGGAGAGCACCGGCCCTCTTCACAGGTAACCCCCACTCGGCCCAGGGTAAGGGAGAAGGTCTTCCTCGTCACGGCTCTATTAGGAAGGTGTTACATAACTTGATTGATGAGAAAACCGTATAATTTGTGTATTTCCTTATATGCGTGTCATATGGAAGAGTCAGTGTGTAGCTCAGGCTGGCCTTGAACTTGTAACAATACTCCTGCCTCAGCCTCCCGAGTGCTGGGACTACAGGTATGTTCCATGATACCCAGCTGTTCTTGTACCTTTCTTACCTTCTAAAATATTGTTGTTACAAGGTTCTGAGTTTAAAGCCCAGCTCTGATGTTTATTGACTGTTCGATTTGGGGTAAGTTAGCAAATGTATCTAAACCTGAGCCTTTTTATGGAAGCTAGGGCACTGGAGGAGAGTAAAATAATTCATGGAAATGCTGGTAAGAAAATTAAAATGGGGACCAGGCCTGAAGGATACCTGAGCAGACAGAACTAGTCAGGTCTCTAATATGACTTTGACCTTGCTTGATTTGCAAACATAAGCAAAATATAACAAGCCATTCCTTGTAAACGCCAGTGTTTTTTTTTTAAAAAGAACAGAATTTGAGCTCATCCAAGCAGAAGCAGTGAACTGGTTTATACCAGTAGGGACTTTCCAGCAAGCTAGACCAAATAATGCAACTTTATCTTTGTAGTAATTAAATATTTTCTTTCTGTTACTTCCACATTTGCTCTTTGCCTGCCCCTTGTATTTCTTCAGTATAGTCCCCGACCCACTTTAGGTCTGGGACTACCAGGCTCATGAATTGCTATTTGCTCAGATAAACTGTTTAAAATATACGTTAGCTTACTTGCTGATTCTAACTCATGTATGGTCATTAGCATATACTGAAAGTCAAAAAATTCACTAAATGAATGGGTAAAAAATGTATTGCACATGTATGCACACTATGTATACCCATTAAATTTTGGTTAATATCTTGGTTCTGCTGCCATCCAGTTTTTGGCCCTGGGTAAATCACTGTAACATATGATCACAGTTTTAGCACCATTTCATATGTTAAATCCCAGAGAAGAACTAGATCATCTTGCCAGTGCATTGCATTAGCACCCTATGTATAGCTCTGCCATAGAAAGCACTGGAATCATTTGTATATTCTTTTATCCCTCTGGGCTGAGCTCTTTGACAGCAAAGAGTATGTGCTAATCACCTTAGGCTGCTGTATGAAATCTCACAGACTGGAAATTTAAATGACAGGTGTTTATCTGTCAGTTCTGGAGACCAGAAGTCCATGATGGAGGTGTTAGGTGGGTAAATTCCTGGTGAGGGCTCTCTTCCTGGTTAGAAGCTGGCCACTTTCATGCAGCATCCTCGCAAGAGAGAAGGAGGGAGGGGAGAAGGGAGGAAGAGAGGGAGGAGAGAGAAAGAATATGAATGAATATGCACAGAGCAGCAGCATTAATTTCTTCTTAGGAAGGCATTAATCCTGTCATGAGGATCCCATTCTTAGGACCTTGTCTAAGCCTGACCACCTACAAAAACCTCATCTCCAAATGCCATCACCTTGAGTATTAGGCTTCAACCTGTGAATGTGAAAAAGAAACAAACATTCAATGTATAACATTCCAGCTCTAATGCCCACATTCACAGGTACTTTCTGTGGTATTCTTTCTGAGCAGAAACCTTGTTGAAATTTTAAAGCCCCTCTTGTTGCCAGATTTTATGTTCTAGGAGTAATGAAAAATATATATACACAGTTATGGTAGTTTCCCCTTATATAAAATAAAAGAATCTTGGGTATTTTCAAAATCTTATAGTGTGTTGTTATTTTGATATAGCTAGCTTAATTTGCTGTATCATTGCATATCTATTTTAAAAATCCATTTTAATAAGTGCTCTTGAAAGGAAAAATGAGGGAAATTATTTTTCCCTGTTAGATAATTTTCATTCACCAAGCAGAATCACCATTGAATAGTATTCACCATGTGCCTCACTGCTCATCTGTTCTCAGTAGGAAGTGTGGTCTGTTCCTACTGCACTCAAGGAGAAATATGGAAAGAAGTCGTCTAGTGACTAACACGGGTAGATGCCAAACGGGATTATCACGGAAACCACTTGAATAAAGAATGTCGCAGAGTGGAGTTCAAGCGGTATAGAGGTGTTGTTAGTGCTTTCTCTTCTCTCAAAAATATCACTCTGCATTTCCACGAATTATTACATATTCATCTTTTCTAACTTCCTCCCAAATAAAATACATTAATGTGTTCCTGTTTAATAGAAACAACACAGGCTAAAATGCTTCTAATTTTAATGAAATCTTTCAAGTCAATATTGCAATTCTGAGTGAGTCGCAAAGAGCTTTATTACCCTCATAGTCACATCTAAGCCACTCTCAATCAGTTTTTATTGCATGAGTGGGAAAAAATATTAATATAGTTTAGTATACCAAGTAATGGCTCAAAATTCTCAGGTTTGCTTTGCACAGCTGATAAAATTTTTGCGTCTTATTTCCAACCCACCAGACTGAAATCCTCGGAGGATTATGTTTTCATTCATATCTCCAGTAACCTCTTTTGTTATGCTAATTTGTTCGTTTTTGTTACTATCCCCAAATAAAATGAGGTCGGAAGAGAAATGCAGAAGTATTTGGAAACTGAGCTGGAGCTAAATGCAAGATGCAGTGGGAGGCAATGCCTGCCTCGCCCCTACATTGCCATGTGCCAGCTACACTAGTGGGCATGTTGGTAGGCTAAATCATTCTGTAAAGGACTGATTTATTTAGGATAACTTCAGTGCCTGTGTCGTAGTGTGTGTAACCCAAAGGCAGAAGGTGACCCTCTGCAGGTAGGTTTCTGGGCTTGTGGCTGTCCAGCATTGTATATGGGGGTGTTCACATAGGTTGAGGGAAAACCAGTCCCCTTCAGTTCCCCGAGTACAGGCTCGCTGAAGAACCAGGCAAAAACGCATGGGTTTTTCTCCTTAAAATAAGCATTTCCAGTTATTTCTCTTTTTGCTGTTCCACACGCCTGAATGGGGCTTATGTTTCCCCATAGCTGAGCCGTGCTAACCTTAGTTTTGTTGCCTGTTTCCTTCAGTCTTGGAATGTCCTGGCCTAGGGAAAAGGAAGATGTATGTCATCACAAGTAGTAAATCACTTACCTTGAATCCAACCGTTGTGCTTCACACAGCTAGTGTCTTCCATTCACTTCCTCTGGGTACAGTTCTGCAGAATACAGCAAAAGCTAATGGTGTACGCTGATAAGAAATGGGCAAAATGAAGCTCTCTTTCTTGTGACAAGCAGGGTACAGGGAAAGTATGAATGGTAGTATGCTGCTACGTGCTTCACAACATACTCTCTGGGAAACAAAAACCCTGATTTATAACATCTATAAATTCCTGTGATACAAACACTCCCACCATGGCCATTTTCAGGCTACCAGTAGGGTATCACTGAATGCAGATATGGAAAGAAATGTACACTGCTGGCTCTTCAAATGGATCTGAGCCAGCTGCACTACACCTTTGGCAATGAGCAAGTAAGTCCTCAGTGTGCCCGTGGTGAGCCATCTTTCTAACCAGGAACTTGGCAAATTATTGACAAGGTAAATATATTAGCTGTTTATTAAATTAGTCTTTAAATATTGTATAGGTAAAATTCTTAATGACTAGTGATGTTACAAATCGAGTGAATCAATAGTATCTCTCCAGCTTTACCGCCTCTTCACTCACATAACTAATCTTTCTGACCTCAAACTTCTATGGTTCTTTGTTTCTTGTCTTAGGCGTTTCTCAGCTTCATTTCCTTTCCCTGAAAAGCTAAAATCCATAAACTATTGCTTTGACTGTCACCGTCCAGAATGTCTCACTCTCTCTTCTTTCTACACCTACTTTTCAAAACTGTGATCCAAGCTCAGTCCGGTCCTGCACTTTCTCATTTCTGACCTAAACAGCTCAGTGCAGCTGGGGAAAATACCAGCCCCATGCAGATGGTGTTCTTCACACTTGTACTTTACAACCTCAGAAGGGGCTTCAAGGAGTCAGTGACCCCTCCACTGGGCTCCAGCTACATGTCCACATACTTGATATTTCAAATATTTATTCTTTTTTTAAACTCGCTATCCCAACTCTTTCTCACCAAATAATGTTGCTGTCAGTCTGACTTCTAATTTTTTATTTGATCCAAAAAACATACCTATGATCTCTCTTATTCTTCTGTTATTCTCACTACTCCTGATAAAGCCAAATTTCAGCACTGCTCTTCCGGTACCAGCCACAGTTACTTGTTCCTGGTTAGCGTGCCACCCCCGTGTCACTAGGTTTGAATAACAATTTATTATTAACTCACATAGTTCTATGGGTGGACAGGGCCTGGTTGAGCATCTTACACCCTGATCTCTCCAGCAACTGAATGGGGGTTTTGTTTGGGACCGCACGTATCTGAGTCCTTGACTGGGGTAGCTGCCCAAAATGGCGCACTTACATGGCAGGCAGTTGGTGCTGATGGGAAGCTTAGGTAGGGTGTGACTAGAATGCCTGTATGTGCCTCTCCATGTGGCTTCAGCTTCTCATAGTCTGGCACTGGGTTCTGAGAAAGACTATGCCAAGAGGAAAATATTCCAAGAGGGAAGAAGAAGCTACCATGCCAAAAGTGTGCCCAGAAATAGCCCAGTAGCGTGTCTGCTCTACTGTACTGGTCAAAGCACTTACAGAGCCCACCCAGAGGCAGTTGGTTAAGAAATAAACTCTAGCCCTTGGTGGAGAACAGAAAGTTCAGACTGCTGAAAAACAGATGGCAGGAGAGGTATGACGGCTGTCTTTGGGACTTGTGATCTGTCATAGCGCTAAATCCCTTGTTGTTTTCATCTGCTCCTTTCTTTCTGGCACCTCTCCGGCCTTGGCCTATGGGCAAGCTCTTAAGTTGTTAAAAATGTATGGAGGTCAATGAGTTTCTTACTTAAAATATATGTACTTCTCTATTTGCATGTAGATTTTACACATGTAAGAAAGGGGAAGGCTTTGTAGCTTATTGCTAGTAATAGGTGAGTCTTCACAGACCGAATTTTTGGTACCAATTTCAATACTAGTAATACCCCAAATGTAGTCCTTTTCTGTCTAGAGGACCAACTAATGCTTACTACACATTTAAAGGAAAATTTTAGTGGCACACAGAACAAATAAAACTATGGCATACACTCATATCTTTCTAGAAAATGAATCTTTCATTTTGTCATGCCTTTCTATAATAGTAAAATGATATAATAAACCGGCTTCTTAACTGGGTATTGGAGGTATTATGTAAGATGTGGAAGAGGTTTTTATGGTCTTGGAAAAAGTCCATGGAAATACAACATTTGGTTTTCATTATAGTTTCATAGAAGTTAGTTGAAATAGTATTCCTTAGAAATTGAAACAAAGATGGCCCAGCATGTGTATGTTAGGATGGCATTTCTGCTCTGTCCCAGCAACTGGGACAAAGCATTTTTTCAGCTGTGCTTTTAGAAACACGATTACAAGATAGGCATTCTTTGGTTTCTTTCATTTTTTCTACTCTGTAGCATTTACTTTCTCTGCACTGCTTCTCCACATTGTATTCCTTTATCACATCTGATTAACATCATGAATCTTAGAAAATCACTATTTGTCACTGAGATAATTTCACCCTGACATGTGAGTATATTTCATGTGTCAGGGTGTTTTTGTTTAAATTTTGTCAATAACTACACAGTAGGTGTTATTTATTTATTTTTCCTGTGTAACAACCATTGGGACATCAGGGAACAAAATGTATGGCCTCATAGAAAAGACTCGCCCTAACACAAGCACCTCTGAGACTCTTCTCAGGACCCCATCCTTCGGGAAATACCAGCAAGTAACTGGAAGACCGTAAGGAAGTCACCCTGACCGTGCAATCTCTATGAGAATCAGAGTCAAGTCTGAAGCTGTGTGTGAATTCACCAAAAATCAGACAGAAGTTTCCAATTCATAAAAATCTCTAATTACAAATTCCTGAGTTTCTTTTTATTTCCATTTTTAAAATTTCAACCTTCAATCCATGTGCTCCTTCACTCACCGCCTGCCTGGGCTTCTGTCGTCAGTTATCGGCTTCCTCTAGCCGCATCTAGGGCAGAGCCGGAGCACAGCGGCAGCCGTGCTGGCCCGAGAGCAGACTCTACACAGAGAAAAAAGGGACTTACTGCATCTTTCTGTTAATGTATCTCGGTTGCCTTTAGCCTTGTTATTTTCTCTAGACATTCCTGGACTTGCTAACACACTGGCCTGGAGGAGACAGGCAGATACACCCACCACCCCAACCCGCAGAGAAGAGCAACTCCCTCCATCGCTCCATAAATAATTGAAGAGTCTCTTCTAGGCAGCACAGTCAAGATGCAGATTTAATTTATTCCCTGGGAGGACTAGAGGTGGCTGCATAGACCCAGTTCACAGTCAAGCTGAGCTGGGGACAGTAGCGTTCTTCAAAATGTGTCAAACTTGCGGAGCACATGCCCCAGGTTTGGTGCCAGACAGCATGGCGAGGAGCTCCTATTTTCCCTTTTTCCATGTTTTGTTTTGTTTCCCTGAGTGCTAACTATTAAGCAGAGAAACTAATTCCACAGCAGAAAGAGAAATGATACTGATGTAACTAGGTGGCCTTTTGCATATCGCTAAATTCGTAGAAAGATGTTTGTGCCAATTCTTGTATCGTTGATAAGTGACTGTTTTACTTACTCTCTTTAGATTTCTTTTTTAAAACTCACTTGTGACTTGATAGCTGGAGTTAATACAGCTGAAAAGACAGATGGGACTATAGCATTTTTGCTCATGTTCGAGTCCTAGCAGGAAAGAAGGGAAGGAAGGGAGGGAAGGGTAAAGGAGGAAAGGGAAGGGGGGCAGAGCGGACGAGAGAGAAGGGAGGAAGGGACGAATCCCAGCTCTGGTGGCCCAGAGACTTCTAATGAACACTGTGCTGGGTACAGAACTGGAGGGCAGAAAGAAAGCTCTGAAGCAGCATCAGGAGCAAGGAGCAGGCGTGGTGCTTGCAGAGGCCTCGTACCTCTACCGCTGCAGAAGGGCGGAAGTGACGGGACAAGCAAGCTCTGCCAGAAACTCGGTAACTCAGGCCAACCGATACATCATTGAAACATACACTTGGGCCCTTAAGTTTGCTATTATAGTAACTACAATATCGAATAAATTGATTTTCACATATTACTTCCCATTATCTGTTATATAAAAGCTTCCCTTCTGCATTTCAAAGAAGCCCATATTTTAAAGATGTGCTAGTCTGCCTTTTAATTAATCATCTTCGAAATGCTCTAACATTTTACTTTGGAAGGCATCCCTCCCCTCTTCCCTTTTCCTTCACCTTTAGCTGAGGGCATTTGCAAGCTATGTGGAGCAGGGCTGGAACCTGTCTGACAGGTCCTTTTTTAGAAAATGTTTTATTAGCATATGTTTACAAAACATAGCTAATACAGTCACTGTGGGAAATTGGGACATATACATATCACATCTTGAACCTTCTTACCTCTTCTCCCATCTCCCTCCAACCCAGATCCTCTTTCCTTCCCCACTAAGTCAATTGCCCCGTGTGGTATCCCCTTTCTTTTATTTTGCTCTCCACATGATTTATACTTTGGGTTTCATATCAGAAAAACCGTGCAATATTTAATCTTCTGTGTCAAGTCTTTACTGAGATTCAAGCTTTGTTTGCAGGACTGGTTGCTATGATTGCGTCCCTAAGGAAGTGTACTCAGTTCTCGAAACAATATACAACTTGGAGGCCTGTGCTGTCCCTCTGACCTCTGAGGTGATCTAAGGAAATGAAATGATTTAAACAAATGAACTACTCAATTGTTTCTAAATGACTTCGAGATCCTGAGGAAGAAAAAAATGTTGCAGAATTTCCAAGTAATGATGCTCTACTGGATACTTTACACATTTTTAAGTAAAAATGTTTCAAATAACAGAAAAACATTCCAAACAACAGCAGTGTCATCTGATTCACTACACACCCATCAGCTGACTCAAACATTTCTGCTTCCCAGTAAGAGCTCGCAGGAGCCAGAGAAGAATTCTTTGTAGGCCATCTAGACTGATAACAGTCCCAGGCTGCACAGACCCTAGCATAAACATGTAAAATAACCCCCCAGAGGCAAAAACAGTAAAAACACACAAAAACATCTCTAATCTTAAAGGCTATCCTGTAGGCTAATGGATCTAAGTAACTTTTTAGGCAAATGAGGCCAGGAAGAATAACTTTTGTCTTTTTGGTGAAACCTTTGCCTATACATGACTTGTTACCTGTAAAATTGCATTATTTGTGCAACAATGTTTTGTGCTTTGTATTCTCAACACAGATTTTAGGGAGTGAACACCCTTGGTTAGGAGGTTCTGAGGTCCTGTCTCACAGGCTATTTGTTCCAAGAGTTTCTGGGTGGCCCTGCTGGCTGGTTAAAATAAATGACAAATTCACGCCTTTCAAGTTCCCCCTTGCTTGCTTTCCTCACTGCGGGCCTGTTTGGGGAAATGTACAGACATGTACTTGTTGACTTATGTACCCATATATATATATATTACCGAGCCGGCCAATGCAATATTTATGTTTGTACTTGGAGCAGCCCAAGATTTTGTCATAAAATCTAAGGCTGCTGTAGGGGAGAGAGTGCATAAAACTTTCATGACTAGTATAAAAAATACAAAATGTTACCATTAATATTTAATACAATTTGCAGCAGTCAATGAGCGAAATCAATGTTTTTTAATTAAGTTATTCATTTGTAATACAAGCTGTGCCTTGTTGTGCGTTAATACAGAATTTAGTATGTTGGGTTAAAATAAATAAATACACCTAATTTTAGCCCTGAGGGTAATGGTATTAGTAATAAAGCTATTAATGGGTTGCCTTCTCTTTGATAAGCAAACAGGATCTCTTCAGGGACAGCATCACTCATTCTAAGGTGCTTCATGGTTCTGAAGCTGGAGTCAGTCCAAGGTGTTCAGTAAGATGAATTGCAGTTCTCGCAGTTTATAAGAGCCACATCCGTGCCCTGGCATGCTGTCTGCTCTTCCCAGGTCTCTTTTATTAGCGGTTAAGGTGGCTAAGAGTGGACATTTACATAACCTGAGTGAGTTTTCAGCCAAAGCTGTAGGGTTATGCTATATTAACGAAATTAGTAGTAAAGCAAAGGCTTGCTAACCTCTCACCTCCACTTCTTCCTGGAATTATTTTTCCACCCTGTAGTCCCTGGCCAAGTCTCTCAAAGTCATCATGTCGGTTTTTACACCCAGGCTTCGTGGTCCACTCTTCTCCGGGAGGGTGCAGAGGACAGAGTTTCCTGTAAGCAATGCTGACCTGGGCAGCTGGTACATTGTTCTTCCTTATGCCACTGAAAAATGCAAGTTTGATTGGTGTGTTACCCTCAGCTCTGTACTTGCCCCAAACCTAGTTGGTATAAATAATACATTAAAAGTGCATAACAAAAAGTACCACTGTATTCACAGTACATGTTACGCAGGGGCAGAGGAAAGGAAAAAAATGAAACAAATGAGTCAGCTATGCTACACCGTGGAGTCCACACTAGTTACTAATCACGAGTTTGAAAGTAATGTAAATGTCCTCAGAGGACCTCAGACAAAATTGTCAACGTTCATAGAGCAAAAAGGGAATATTTTCTCCATTGACTATAATTATTAAAGGGAACAAATTATGGATATAATTTCTAATAGCAAAAGGAGTGTGAGCACAAGGCTGGAGGTGTAGCTCAGTGGTAGAGAACTTGCCTAGCATGTAGTGAGTTTGATCCTCAGCACCACAAAATTATTTTAGAATGTAAAAAACAAAATATTGAAACATTTTATCAGTAGGTCGTTGAATATTAATCCATTGCTACTGATTCAATTTACCTGATAGAGGGATCAGGAAAGTCCTGAGGGGCAGGTTCAAGCAAAATAGCTCAAAATGCATGAAGAATAATATATGTTGGTAAGATGCAGTGTTAGAGTCTGGGATTAACGTCATGCTAAGGCTAAGCAAAATGAGAGCCTCATCTCGGTCTGCGCTCTAGGTTTGTTAATGATGTGACACTGGCGATGTAAGCGGTATGGGCAGAGTGGATTTAGCAGGATACCAACAAAGACGGGGTGCAATTTCAATTTGTTTTAAGAACTTCTAGAGATAAATATAAGGTGTGAACTTGATTTAATTAAGATAGATCAAAGGTGATTTCCTCATCAGAGTTATCGATAATAGTTAATATGGACTCTTAGGGAATTTTGGAGTGTGGGAAAAATTTGTGCCAGCTTGTCATACGCTTACCTTTCTTTGTTGTTTATTGAAATGTGTCGGCTTTATTGCTAATATTTCACTGATGGTTCGTTCTTCACTTCTTCAATATAGAATTCAATTTAAAATAAAATCCGATATTCTGTCTGAAAATTTCAATTCCCACCAGAAATATAATTCAATTAAGTTCCAAATATTTCTTTTAAAAATACAAAATAAAATCATTCTCTCTACATATGCTATTTCTGCTCAGTTCCAAAAGGCTGAAAAACTGCATTTGTTTAGTTTTGGTTCATCTATCACTTTGTACATTTTTATGGATTTTTATGTGTAATCACATTTTCAGAGGGGATTTTTTTATATAGTCTGCTCCATTTCTGCAGAGTTATTATCTTTCAGCCTTAAAATTATAAGAATTGATACACAATCTTTGGATTCTCTCTTCCTGGGAAAGTGATAGGTAGCCATTCATCATTCCCCATGACAAGCGAAGCTTGCTTTGTGTACTGTAGTGAAAGATGACTTTTATTCTTGTTTCTGTTCTTTTTCCCTTCTTGCTAACAATGACGGTGGTGATCATAGTGCCTTTGATGTGGGCTTTAGGGTAGATGTTGGAAGGTAGACACCTTATTTTTCAGCGTAGGAAAGAATCTGCATTTTGCTTTTAAGAGCTTAATAAACTGTGTTCTTTTAAAAGAATGTATGAAAGAATTCATCCTCCCATATGCCTCTCTTGTTGAGGTGTTCTCCGCACAGCTCTTCCCCTAAGTCTCTCTACCAATTTACTATTTGCAAGATGACTGCTCTACCAGACATAAAATGCTGCTTTTTTCACTTAACTATGCAACAGCCACTCTCTCTCCTTCTAGGGCAGCCTTAATGGTGCATTTATATTCCATTCAAACTTGAACACAGCAAGAGAAAACCTACCTACGGGGATCATAAGTACTCATGGCATTTGCTGAGATCTGAAAGCCTTGCACATGGCATTATATTTACCTGAGCCATTCCAAAGTGTTATCATTAAAACACAACTGTGCTTTACAGGTGTCAGCTGGGCATAGGTGAGATTTAAAATCATTTTTATGCTCCTTCCCTATGGTTTTTGTTGGGGCTCATTTTAATCTCTGGGTTTGTGCAAAGGGCCACATAAAAGAGCTGCAGATGCGCCAACCTCTCCGAAGTGAAACAAATGTCAGCTTCCATTTGAATGCCAACTGGAGAAGTAGCTGCTCCCGTAAAGGTGGTAGGAGAAATAGGAGAAATGGGAGTTGAGGCAGAGCGGACTGCTGCTTTGGAAGAAAGCTCGCCCAGTGCGTCTGGCTCCAGGGAGAGCTCCCTCGGTCCTCAAGCAAAGTGTCCAGAGATACTGTAGTCCCAGTTTGCCAAAAAAGTCTTGCTGCCGATCCAAATATACGTGCATCATTTTTGCCCTTGTTGCTCTGTCCACTCACACAGCAGAGATTTCCACACACGCGGACAAGTGTATCTACCACGCACTGCAAAACAGTGCCATGTGGTAGGACGCTAGTCAATTTGATGCACTTTGATGGCTCAGATTTTCTGGTATCTGCAAGACAAACTTACTCGATCTGGAGCTGCCTTGTGACTGACCCCCACCCTCCCTTTATGGTTGGTTTTCCAGCTCTGTGGAATGCCCCTCCACTTGTAGGGTTATTTCTCTTTCATTCTCCCCTCTCCCGCCCTGCTGTCAAAACCCATTGCCAGGAAGGAGTCCTTCATAGGACAATAACATCTCAGACAAATGTTGAGATCTCTTTAAAAGCACAGTAATGTTTAGTGTGTGTGTGTGTGTGCATGCATGCATGCATGTCTGTGTGTACATGTGGTTGCATGCATGTAGAATTCATGCCCGTATTCAGATTTCCTGAAGTCACAATTCCTTAGGTGAAGAGCTTCTCCAAGGTTTATTTACTCTACTCTTATCTGGAGCCCTCTACTTTCCTTTTAAAAGAGTATCAATCTTGCCCACATCTAAAAAGTTCCCAGTACGGCTCTGCAAAAGTCAGCAACTAATCTAGGCTCTGAATAGACATGGCGGCACCTAGTGATCTGGGGAGGCCGTAATTCAACTTTCCTTCAACCTAATCTTCAAGGCAATGTGGCTGAATACTTTGAAATGGATGGAGCATTCTCTCAGCAACCTGAAATGTGGGGGAGGTATGCTGGTAGGGCTGGGAGAAAATGACTGAAACAGAAGAATCCAGGGGCAGGGAACCATTTTGCTTTCACCCCTAGTAGCGGTAGGACAGGAACTTTATCCATTCATTCACTCACCTGTCATTTCAGCCTCATGTGGCTTTCATTCAGTAGAACTGGCACAACCTCTGACCTCTTATAGTCGATAACATGTATCTCTTTAACTCATTCAGTCAGAAGCAGCTAATTCTCAAGCCAGTAGAGATGTGCTCTTCAAAGACAAAATATATATATATAGCCTACGATGGATGGCTACTATAGAAAAGACCAGCAATGGAGACCAACTGGGCTTATTTGCTTTCTCAGGAAGCTAAGGTAATCAAAAAGCTTGGGATTGCTGGCACGCCAGTTGAAATTTTTGAACTGGACTCAGAAATGACTCCCTCCCTCCGCACACACATCTCCTCCAATGTGAGGAGTACAGAAGGCCCTTGGTGGGACCCTGTTGGGTCCCCTCACCCTCACCCAGCAGGAAGAACACCCATGTTAACCAGCATGGGCTCAGGAGCGGTTCTTTCCTTTGCTACCTTGAGCTATTGTGCTCCTGACCTCACCTGGTGACCGACCACAGGAGGACACAACCGACGGACCTTTCTGTGAGTTTCTGACTGCAAGTCTCTCTTCTTAAGGGTGAGGAAGACACTGAGGAAGCACCTGTTCTTTAGTGAACCAGTTCCCATTACGGAAACCTTGAGTTTACTCCACTTCTGTGCTTTGCAGCTATTGTGTGCTCACTTGTTCAAGTCTAAGATCTGAGGGTTCTGTCCTCACTGTGAAAAGAGATGGTGCTTAAAGATCAGATGTCCAAATGTCCAAGAGGACAGGATGGGCAGCAGTCACAAAAATGCCCGTACGTCAGCCCCATTCCCCGGGGATGGTTGTTGGTGCTGACAAGAACCCCCCATCGTGGGTAAGTGAGGGGTTTTCTGAGTGACAGCACATCCCTAATGGTGGAGGACAGAATGTTTGTTTCCAATTCAAGTTGAAATCACATAATTGTCTATGGCAGGAAACATGACTTTCTTTTCTGAAAACACACAGATGAAAGCTGCGGCACTTATTACAGCTTGTCCCAGCATCTTCTTGTCTCCGTCATGCTCTGGGTGAAGCACGGGGTCAGGGGAAATGAGGGCCTAGGACTGCTTTGCAGCTGATTCCCTCCCGCCTCCCTCCAATGCATTGTCTGCAAGGACAAATGAAGATTTTTGTCTTTTACTTTTCACACTTCTAAATCCTTGGGCTATTCTGATTCTTTTTTGTTTTGTTTTGTTTTTTCTGTTTTTGTCAAGATGCACAAGGGACAATTAATTACTTGTCTCTTTACATGCAGGAGAATAACTGGGTTGATTGTACACACGTCCCAGGAGTTATCCTTTAGGTAATCAAATGAAAACAGTTAATTCCAAGCCTGCACAGCAATGCATTTCCTGCTAATGGAAAGTAAACACCGTGTCACTTACGTAACACATGGAACGAGGCCTGACGATTCCAGCTCTTGACATCTGACAGGGATGGAAAACACGCTGGCTGCTCTTGTTTCTCTCCAAGCGCCCCTGGACGCTTCTCCAGTGCGCAGTAGATGCAGTGCCACACGCTGGCTAAGATTTTAAAACGCATCCTGGTGAACTTGATTTAGAACTTCATTTCAGCCTATTTTAAGAAGAAATTAAATTGTTCAAAGTTGACTTGTGAAACTCATTCTTGACTCGATCTGTTCGTATCACAGATTCTCAGAAATATAAATAAAATCTGTGTAACTTACCAGTACCCTCACGGAAAGCTCTGCTCAATCCATAGGAATCTAGGCAATTCTATTTTAAAAGCTCTCTAGGAAAAGAACCTACAGGGCAACTAAGTCATTTAACACTGCCTTAGGGAATCTCTCCTTGGGCCCATCCTGGATTCTTTCCAGTCAAACGTAATCCCATTATCTCGAATCCGTTCTGCCTTCTACGTGGAAAGAAAGGCCGAATCCCTCCAGGTCTTCTCATAGCCCGTAATCCTGTTCCTATCCTTGTCTTCACCAGCTTGAATAATGCCGGTGTTTTCAAATAGTTTTGCAGCTTCTGCCACTTGCCCTCACACCTACTTAGACACACACACACAGACCCTCTCTCTCTCTTTCTCCCTCTCCCCCTCTCTGAACCCTCCTGTCTACTCTGACAGTAATGGCACCCAAGAGGTGACCATCTTCCTAATTATAAAACCTGGCATCTAACCTCTCGAGAAATCTGACACAGGGTGAACTCAGCAGCTCAATTTTCATTTTTAAATCCATTTAGCAAATATTTATTCAGCCTGCTACATAGAAGAAAATGTGCTCCGTGGGAGGGAGTCAAGAGGGGGAAGATGAGGCTTCTCCTGCAAGGACTATGAGTCTTCCATCTCCAAGTAGCTAAGTGGAACATGATAGAGATTCAAGGGCCAGCACGGGGAGGCAGTTGCTTGCTCACTGACGAGGGTGGAGTCCGCGGTCCTGCAGAGACAGGGAGGGGCTGGAAATACCAGGAAAGAGAAAGAGTGGGATTTGAGCTTGAGGAAAGGTAGATCTCCTTCAGCGCCTACTGGAACTGGGGCACATGTTCAGTTTGTACTCTCTTTTAACCTGCAAGTCCCTGAAAAAATAAAGGTGCAAGCGTTTTAGGCCTGAATATTCCAGGCGGAGATAAAATACGGGTGCTAAAAGTGTTCCAGACATATGCTCCTTTAATTTCTTAGGCTAGTCCACTTAAAGATGCTAACGAGTACATCTCTCTAACCAGATCCTTTTAGGGCTGTCCTGAGACGCCTTCAAACAAGAGGTGGGGTTGTAGGAGCCTGGCTGTAGGCTCTACTACCAAGATATGTGGAGCGTATGAGCTTCTAGGAGGGGTGGGATTTCAGATGCACCGGCAGTGGTGAGAGGGGAAAACAACCCAGAAACCTGTGATGTTACACACGTTCCCCAACACTATCACTCTTCAGGGAAGCTGCACCAGGCCAGGGCGAGAAGAAGCAGGCTAAGCCTCGGTGTTTAGGGAGAGTGGTACGGAGGCAGAGACCTGGGCAAAGGGGCCACATACAGGCTCCTTTCCTCCCGCGGATCTGAGCAGCACCTCCTGCCCACGCAGCGTCTGCGCGGCAAACAAGTCGAACAATAAGAGGTGTCTTTTTTTTTTTTTTCGCCTAAAATCCATAATGATCATTGACTGAAATATAAAGACATTTTATCACTTTCAGGAAGACCCTTTTGATTCCGTTTTATCTGTACCTTCTTAAACAACCAGTTATGAAATCTGTTCCTTCATAAATTACCTAATCTATTCCTCACCGCTTGGTGGCAAAGCCTATGAGTTCCTGACTTGTGATTCTTGTCGTTTTTGTTGGGTGTGGTTTGCAGAGATTGTACTTAGAATAGTTTCATATCTATGTTCTTAGAAGAAACGTCATTATTTTAATTTTTTTCCTTCTTTTTCTGACATTGAAAGGGTTTTTGTTACTTTCACCAAATATCTTGCTTAGCTTTCATATTTTTCTACGCTCTGCAACAAATCATATAGCAGAGGCCGGTCAGTTTCTAAAACTTGGCAGGTATTTTCAAAGGGTATATGGCTTAAGAGGGAGAAAAACCTCACCGGTAATGTCCCGTGCTTCTCTTTGTTCTTCATTTTCTTTATTTGATTTTTTACACCACATAGTTCATGAACTCATTCATGAATTTATTTCTGAATTTGTATTTGTTCTCCTTTCTATAATTTTAGCTATTTTTGTTCTTTGTGTTTTCTTAATCATTTCTTTCCCTCTTGAGAATGCTACTTCATTTTTTATTCATTGTTTAGTAGAGCTACCTCATCCATAAATTTTGATATGTGTTTCAACATTTTTATCCTCTAATAATTTAAAATGTCCTTATTTTCTCCTTAATCCAAAGTTGTTTAGCAGGGATTTATTCTGGAGTTTTCATTTTGTTTTGTTTTTAAATTTGAAGTGACTGAGTATGCTGCTTACATTTTTATCACTAATCTCTAGTTTTATTGCCTTAAGGTCAGAATCTTTGACACTTATCTCTTTGTCCAAATAATTTATTAATTTTTTGATAGCTTATTTTTGGACCAAGGTTTTGTAGCAATTTCATTGTGGTTGCCTTGTACCATTTCAGAATGTCAAAGATGCACATATATTCAATCCTATAGATTTTATGATATTCGCATTTTGCTTGTACTTACCTTTGTCCTCTCAGTCTATCAAAGGTGATGAGAAGTTCAGTTCTCACTGCATTTTTGTTTTGTTTATTTCTCATATTTCTGAGTTTGGGATTTACGTACTGAAATGCTACCTGATTTCTCATCTAAATGTTCAGTACTTTCTTTAATAAGAATTTGAAGTTTTTGTGATGAAAATGATACTCTTTATCATTTAATGCTTCTTACGCTGTTTTACCTCTGTTTAATTTACCCTCATATGTTATTGCTGCCTCTGCTTTTTAAGCTATAGTTGCCTATGATTATAGTTCATCTCTTCTCCTAAGTTTTTAACATTTTCTGTCCTTTTTGTTTCTTTTTAACAATAGCGTGTTTAGATTTTTTAAAAGAAATTCTTAAATGTCTTTGTTTTTATAGAGGCATTTAAACCTTGTTGAAATATTGGTTTTTCTGTCTTACTCAAAATGTCTAGATTAACTTCTATCATATAATTTTATATATATATATCCTACGTTTATATCCCTTACTGCATAATTTCTATTTTTAGTTTTTTCTGAGTAATGAACAGAGTATATTTCTGAAAGGTAGAAAAGCATTATTTACTCTAATGACCTAATTAAGAACAACTTTTTTTTTTCTTTTTTACATGTGTATGATGAGAAATCTTACTTTTCCCATTCATGCTCCACTGATCTTTGTATAATATAGAACCGAAGACTGGTTATTATTGCTTTGTAATTCTTATTACTATATTGTCAGTTTTTACAATAAATAGATTTTCTTTCAAAAATTATTTTTAACAAGCATGTATAATTTTGCAACTTCAAAAGCTATTTGGGTGCAATCACAGGAGCTTAACTTGTTTAATTTATCGCAATTGTCCTTTTATGCTTGCACTTCCCATACTTAATGTCCTTGCCTTTGATTCTTCTCACTTATCATTGGAATATATTTATATAAATTTTCAGAACTGGAACATAGGTGGTATATTTTCAGAGACCTCATGTGTCCAAGTGAAACTTATTGTTTACTTAAAATCCAAAAGCCTTCTGGCTGCGTGCAGAATTCATGAGTAATCATCTATTTCCTTCAAAGAAAAAAGAAGTATTTTTCAGAGTTTCCAATTTAAAAAAAAAAAATGTGGCAAGTGAGGCCAGCTTTTATTAAAATATGAAATATTTCAAACACATATCACTGTCCAAAGATTATTAGACAAAGGTAAATCCATCATCCAGGTTTAACATAATAAAATTTTGTTTCAAATATACTTTAGATCTCTTTTCTTTCTTTTAAGAAATAAAAATTTAAGGTAGGGGCTGGGGATTTAGCTGAGCGGCAAAAGCGCCTGCCTGGCATGTGCAAGGTCATGAGTTCGGTTTCCGGTACCAGAGAAAAACCCCCGAAAAAAAAATTTAAGGTAGCTACATTTCTGATCTGTTTTGATGAGACTATTTTGCTTTAGTTTTGATATTTTGAATGTCTCCATACTGTATAGGTTTGTGCCTCATCCTTTCTGAAAAATAGATATATCTTCTCCTGTTGATTGAGTTTCTGTAGTTCAGGAAGGCTCTTGCTAATTCTTTTTTCTATTTTAAAATACCATTCATTACAATATACCTCAATGATTTAAGTATATATTTGTGTGTGATCATACATATGGGCCTATTTGGATGTATGCATGTGCGTACATCTATATGTTGTAATATATAGTATATATTTTCTGTGTATGTATAGATCTTCTATTTACAAATACATATAATAAAATATATAAATATTCTTTATGTATACAGAGTGCAAGTAAATAAGAAGATAACTTACTGCTTTCACAGCCATTAAAAAGAGTGTGGGAGAGGAGAAACTCTGTTAGCATCATGTGGATTAGCATCGCGTATCTGCTTGGGTCTCCCTTTCTTTCTCCCCCTTTCCCTTTCTGTTTTCTGTCTTGAAAGTGTAGGTGTGCAGTAGACTGGATTATCAGGTTTTTCTGTTTGATCCTCACTGAAGAAAAGGAAGGAAAAGGAGAACAAGAATTCGATAGCAGGTCTTGTGGTCTTACTTTGCCTCAAGGGCGTTTTGTGTATTAATTCACTTAATCGTCGCATCCCAGGGTGCTGACGTCTTCTGAATTTCCTAGATGAGGAGTTTGAGTCCTGCAGACTAAGTAAGGAAGGGATGGAAGTGCTGGAATTTTAGGCTAGAAATTTGGTTTCCCAAACTCCACGCCGAACCATTGGAAGTTTAACCACAGATTATACTCTGTATAAAGTATACTTCCACTACCTCTCTAAGACGATGGAGCCTTTTGTTTGTGTTAATGATTTGATTTTTTTTGGTAGTAATATTTAGAGATCTACCTTCGCAATGAGATTTTAAGTGTGAAATTGCTAGCTGCAGACACACATCCCTAGCACTTACTCATCTTGTATAACTGAAATTGTATATCTGCTGAGTTGAAAGAAAATTCTGCAACATGTGGCAACACGGTGAACCTTAAGGACATTATGCTAAGTGTAGTAGGCCAATCACAGCTGGACAAGAACACATGACTCCACTCCTGTGAGACGATGGTGCGTCTTTTCATAGACCCAGCACTGACTCTTCCTTGGTTCTGTATCCTATACCTACACAAAGAAAGATATGCCTCTACGCAGCACTTACCTGCTAACAGATTCATGTCCTTTCAAGGTCACCTGGTCTTCCAGACCTCTCAGATTTGAAGCTTGAGGACAAATTGTGCATGCGCAGCATCTACCAGTTATCTATATAGTATGGTTAGACCGTGTTGAGCCCCGTGACTGGAAGTTATTCCTTCTTCAACATAATCCTGTTTTGCAGTTGAGGGCAGTTTCTTCCAAATATTAGTCACGGTTTCAGTGAATAACTTTCCTATCAGTGCTATTGCACTTTTTCATCTTTTAATGTGTCCTTGAGACCATTGCCAGAGAAACACACAAAAAGTGAATCTGGCACCGCTTGTGCATCACCGTCACAATTCTGACGAACGCACCGTTGCCGTGTCTAGTTATTTGGCTGCCTTCCCCGTGTCCCACAGGCTGCGCACCGCCAGCACTGTAGGCTCACGTCGGGGTGCTCATGCATGCAGCCTTATCTCATAAAGTGAAGCAGTTAGCCCAGAAAGGAGGTTCGGAACCCTCCATGAGGAGGAGAAGGGAGAGAGTAAGAAAGGAAGCGCAGAATCCCTGGAGTGACCCAGTCTGGCTTAAATTGCCGTAGAATAGCAGAACTGAAATGTGGTTTCCCTCGTGGTTTGTTTTCTTAAATTCATCTCCACTCTGTCATTACTTGACCACAAAAGGGAAGTGTTCTGTTGTCACTAAATTACTTGCCTGAGCAGGGAGAGGCGTTTGTATGGTTTTGTCCTCATTCATAGCGGGAAAAATGTGTCCTCTCTCATGAAACTCAGTTCATTACTGGAAAATCCCACTGCTAATTTGAGAGCATTGAATTATTCCATTGGGTTTTATTGCTCTGAAAAGCAATTCTTTCATTGATGAAAGAAACTGTAATATATTAACAGAGGAAAAATATTATACTTAATGACGAGAAGACCTCATGTGAGTTTTCTCCCTGAAGGTTTTCTTGTGATTTGGACCCTTGACACATTTTTCTACTCTGCTCTTATTGTTTTATCATTCTATTATTCCAAATTTTAAGACAATGAATAAAAATCAACATGTTCTGGGTGTGACACTAAGTTTGGCCCCTTTTCACCTCTTCTCAGTATGAACTTAGGCTAAGTATACTCTGATGTACGCTCTTGTCCTGACTCTAGAGTAAAACTCATTTGCTCCAGGTTTATAAACTCTGGGTAGCAGGAGATGGCAACAGTGCTCATTGTCATGCTTCCTGTCTCTTGAAGTGTAAGTTCCACACTTTTTAATTTAGAGAAGACAGCACTGGGAGTGAAAAGAAAGCTTGCTTTCATTTTTATTATATTTTAATAGGACTTTATAAAATACCCACCACTCCTCTATCACCTTACTAACCTAGAAACAACACACCCACTCTTTCACAAACAACATGCATATCGATTTTCCCTTTCAAAAGAAATATCTTCACAAAGCTTTGTAAATTTAAATACTGGCAAAGGAGAAAATATACAAATATATTAAAATTCTGCAGAAAATCATGAACTATATGGTAACTGAGCTTTATTGTATTTACTTCTGGCTTTAAAATTCCCCCATGGAAATTGCAGCTTTAAGAAATAAAATTTGAAAAGCACAGCATTTTTCACGTTCCAAAATTTCATATCATGCATTACAAAGAGAAAAATGTTTTATTCAAGCTGTAATGTTGTCATTCCATCGCGGGTGTCTAACAGATACCTAGTCGTGTGCTGATACACACTCTGAACAAAAACCACACTCTTTGTTCTCTCTCTACGTGCTACCATCAGTCGTCATGGACGCTGCTGCCGAGGACAGCATTTCTAGTCTGCACTGAGGATAGCTATGTGTTCCTCATGTTGTGGCGTTGAACAGGTCCCTGGTGAGCCAGTGGGACACTGTGACAAGAAACTCCTCCACCCATCCGCTGTGCTGAGGCGACAGTGGGTCCTGAGGCATTGGGAGCAGCTCCTCTCCAGCAGGCAGGGGGAGAAGACCACGTTACCATATCCGTCTGCTGGTGTTTGGCCGGGTTTCACCTGCAAAGTGGCAATTCTTACGTTAAGCCCAATTCATTCCCCTCCTGCTGCTGGTGTTGAAGAACTGACACAGGCTAGGTCCTCTCATGATGATCCTCCTCCTCTTCCCTTTTCCTCCCTTCCATTTGCTTTCTATTGTGCTCCTCATCTTCTCCCATCCTCCTGTTCATCTCCTCTCCACTCCCTGTTGCCCTTTTAATCTCCTTCTTCTCCCTTCCTTCTCTCTGTAAGGATCTGCATGGGAATATGTCTTAGGACTCTGCAAGAAACCCCATGGTCTCCTTTCTTGTCCCCCTGTTCCCCGCTTTGTACCTAGCCAGGGCTGAGGGAGAACAAGCACAACACCGACAAACCATCCAGGCTGAGTAGACAGTCAGCTCTGAGACCCTTCCCAGCCTCAGAACTCTGTAACAGTGACTTCGTGAAGACGAATCCTAACTGGATTGGGTTTCACCAGGAGCTGGAGCTGCGTGTTCCGGGGTCTGGTGTGAGGAGGTCAAGCTTGCACATGCCGGCCACGATCGGTGTGGACTGGGGAGCCCAGGGGACACGTGGCAGCTCTCACCTTATCTTGAACTCAGCCAGGGCCCTGCGCTCACACTGAGGGGCTTTCAAATGTGGAAAGTCGGGGTCTCAGCTGACACACCTGAATGACTTTGTACTCTCAGATCCCCTCGTTTCTATTTCAGGAATTCCTCATTCTTTAGTATGGCTTCTGTGACTATGAACAGAGCTTATTCTACCCTTCGTGTGTTTCACAGGTACTACTGTTTTACCAACATGTGTGCACACATGCGCATACACACGCACACACACACGCACATGCACACTGCTTTAACCACCACTTGGCTTGTCACCATTTCTCCAACGTGTCTTGTACTTCTATGACCTCAACCATTTATTCAGACTGTTTTCCTGAGCTTGAGGAAACTAAACCGGCCCCGGATGAAGTCTCGTCTTTGTGAATATTTTCCCAATAAAAATCTACAATAAAAAGATTGGGAAAATAGTTTTCCAATAGAAATTTGTGTCATGTGACTATCTGTGTATGTACTGTGTATAAGTACTTTATTTGTTGTTTCCTTATTTGCCGGGGAGGCAGTATCTGTGATATGGTAAGTGCTAAGTAAGTGATTGCTACCATTAAATGACAGGAATTTACCAATCATATGTAGGGATCTGCTTCACACTATGGGATATATTGGAGGAAAATGTTTCTATGGGTACTAAAGAATAAAGCAAAAAACAAAGTTGTCAATGGGTAACTGGTTGTTCTTAATTATATGAGAAATATCATGAGTACAGTTCCCATCTCAATCTGGAATCTAGTTTTTGGATTGGCAAGAGACACACAGACAGTAAGAATTTTATTATATGAGCTGTATTCTGAGCCTCATCTGACATCCCAAAGTTCACAGAAATAATTATGTTAAGGAAACTAGCTCAACCAAAGAACAGTTTTTTGGGGAAAAAAAAATTGGAAATGTGTTGGAACAATTTTTTTTTGGAAAAAAATCACAAAATGGCTCCATAAACCTCTGGAAAGCAAAATGGAAAGCTCATGCTTTACTTTCCTATCCCTGATGTAACAGATGAGAGCAAACCTAGTGGTTCAGAACAGCACAAGTGTGTTACCTCACAGTCCAGCTGGGCGCCCGTCTGCCATTCCTGGCCTTTTCTGGCTGCTCGGGGCCGCTTCTGCTCCTTCGCTTGTGGCTCCTTCTTCCAGCTGCAGAAGCAGCAGTGTGTTCCTTTGCATCTCCTTCCTCTGCCTCTGCCGCTGTCATCATCACGTCTTCTCCTTAGTCTGCTTCCCCTGCCTCCCTTTCCCTCACAAAATCCTGGGATTACATTGGGCGACCTGCATCATTTGAGATCCTCTTGCAACCCCAAAATCCTTTCCTTAATTACATCTGTGAGGTCCCTCCTGTGGTATAAAGTAACATATTCAAAAATCGCAGGGATTAAATCCAGGAGATCTTTGGAGAATCTTTATTGTCCGTAGCATCTCATGAGAGCAGAAAGAACTCAGCCTTCCCAGGTGTTCTAAGGATCGGGAAAGACTGTCCTCTATATTTTAAAATCAGTGTTCTGTCCAAAGAAGTTTCTCTCCCTTCCTTCTTTCCTGCTTTCCTTCCTTCCTTCCTTCCTTCCTTCCTTCCTTCCTTCCTTCCTTCCTTCTTTCCATCCTTCCTTCCTTCCTTCCCTCTCTCTCTCTCCTGCCCTTCTCTCTTTGTTTTTAACATTTGGTGGTTGTTAGGTCTGTACTGAAAACCAGGCACTGGTTTCCAGCCTGGTTAGTAGTACGGAGAGAAGTTCCTTGACCCTCTGTTTCTTCCTTGTTCCTTTGGAACAAATCTCAACACTCAGCAGTCTTTCAAAACATAATCTAACGCATGAGCCTTTCATCAACAAATTCGAGCATCACTATTTCAGAACATTTGTTGAAGATGTAAACATCTAAAATGTGAGCAAAGTCCTGACAGAGGGACTGCCCTCTTGACACTCACACTTTTTGACAGATAAGACTGTCACAAGAACGGGTGTGACAACTGAAGAAGTTCTGTGCATGGATGTGCATTTATAAAAGTAAATGAGCAGTGTGCTAACACTGTAAGCTGTGTGTGGTGTACCAAGAAAGGGCCTGTTACGGGAACTGCATTTTTAGGCAGGGTGGAATTGCTGAGGGGGTATGCCTGGATGTCACAGCATCCTGCATTTGCAGTTGAGAATGGAGGTCTTGGCGCCCTCTCTTAAGCCTTAAATTCCCTGTCACTGGGTCTAGAATAGCTAGGGACTGGCAAGAGCCTAGAGTTATTCCTTCCCAGATCTGTAGCATTGTTATTTTTTCTAAACCCCACTTGCGGAATGTTTCATGCCAGTCCAACTTGCAAAGCCATCTGATACGAGCGTATCATCCCGTAAGCATTTCTGACAGGCAGTGTCACTATGCATCTTTTTTATCACCCTCCTCTTTACAAGGTATCACAGATAGCACACGAAGTTCAACTGTGATTAATAGGACTCTCTCACCATTGGCGTCCCTGGGCTCCGGCTTACTAAGAAAAATGTGGCTGCTGATAAATCTCATGCGATAAGAGCTGTGTTATGTAAGCAGTTTGGGCAGGCGTTCTGTGCATATTGTTATGACAGGGTGGTAGTCTGCAAAGTTCAGTTGAATCAACTAGGCCTCTTGTCCAGTTGATTTTGCTGCTGCAGAATTAGAATGACAGATGCTGCTAGGACCAAACCCCGTGTGCATGTGACATAGACTGTGTGGCTGTTCTCTTATGTTGTGTGTATACATCCACTCCCAAAATACTGTACACACTTTAAAACTATTTTTCTGAGTTTAGTCTTTTTTTTCCTACAAATTAATATATCAAGCCAGTCGTGGTGGCACATGACTGTAATCCCAGCACTCTGGGAAGCTGAGACAGAAGGATTGCAAGTTTGAACCTCGCCCGGGTAACTCAGCATTTTAGTGACTTAGCAAGACTCTGTCTGAAAATAAAACTTAAAAATAAAAAGGGCCGGGGATGAAGCTCGGTGCAAAGGCCCCGGGCTTAACACCAAGTATGGGCAGGAAGGAGAAAGGAGGAGAGAGAGGGGAAAGAAAACTAAGTTGAAAACCTAAAAGTCGTTTAAGACGCTCCTTACAGGAACGATGGAAGCACAGCTGCTCCAGGTTTACTCTCCATGAGCCGCTGCGCCGTGAGGCACAGTTTAGCCAAGTCAAGCTGTATGTGCACATAAGCTTGGTAGGTAAAATAGGCAAATGATTTGGGGTTGCTAAATTTCTAAATGACAAGATATTTAAATGGTGCAAAAACACCGCAGATTTGATTGGAGCATAAAGACCGCAGACATTCCTTGGAGACATGGCTTACTCATTAGAAACATTCTGAAGGAAGTTCAATTGTGAATGGAGGGCATTACTGGACATCAAACAGATTTTCTTGCAAATTGAATTCTGTTGTGGATGGAATTGGAGGAACAGTTTCATCTCAGACCATAACTTTAAGCGTAGTTAAAATATCGCTTGTTTGTAGAGCAGTTCTTTACTGTTGTAAGAACCAGTAAAGTCCATGGATCTGGATCTTTATAAAAGTAAGGGGAGAACAGGGGCTTTTACTTATTTATTTATTTATTTTTGCGGTACCGGGGATTGAACTCACAACCTTGTGCTTGCCAGGCAGGCGCTTATGCCACTGAGCTGTATCCCCAGCCCCAAGGGGCTTTTATTTTATGCAAGACATTTTATGTGTGCAAAGAGGAAAGCAGAGTTCACCCTGTCCAGCCTCCCTTATCAAACCTTCTCTGTGTTCCATGAACTTCTGACTTGAAGCCACTGTGGAAAATCTGTGTCCCCCAAACTTGTGAAACTTTTTTCTACCATAAAGTCTTTGCCTGAGCTGCCTGAAACACTGTTTTTCTAGTTTTCCTGACTGTCCTTCGAGGCCCAGAAAACATAGTCATCACCATAATTAGTGACTCTTTTCTGAAAGCCTCTACCATGTTATACATCTTGCTTTTACACTCAGTTCTGTATGTTTTCCAGTCTGGTCGATCTCCCCAGTGGGTGGGGGGCTTCCTGAGGAGGGGACCACATTGCTTTCATCTTGGTAGTCTTCCCTGGCTGACAGTCCTCCCTGTCCTGCCCAAGAAAGACATAGCCCCCGAGTAAGTGCTTATTAAACAATTGAATGAATTTGTACCCACAGAAGAGACACCAACCAGTCAGGGAGACAGCCTATCATCCTTCTGTGTATTTCCTATCTAGTTAAGGAATGTAAAACTCTTAATGTAAAATCTCTGATGAAGAAAGCAGGAAGAGGTATGACACTTAAAATCCTCTAATATAAAATGTTCATGTGAGTGGATCTAACAGAAAAAAAAAAAAAAAAAAAAAAAACTAAGCCCTGGGGATTTTCACTCTGAAATACATGGGTTTGCTTTCTTGTTTTCGCCTCTCCCCAGTAATTCCATGTGATGGAGGCATTTTGCAGGGGTTAAGCTATACATAATGAAGTTTCAACGAAATCATATACTGTACTTTACTTATGGGGCTTTGAGGATTTTCTTTTGCAGGTGGCGTGGTACAAAAGTGATAAATAAGCTGATGTTTATCACTACAGGTAATTCCTTTTAGCCCATGCCCAAGCAAGTGTGTATCATTGTGAATAGTTTCTTCATTAAAAGCAGAGGTTTTCCACACTCCATCAGAAAAGAAGGGTCTGGTCACCAGAAATATGCAAGATCTAAAGGAGAAGTTTTATTCCAGAAAACCTCGAGCCATCTCTGGCCTATGTCAGAATGTCGTTTCACTCCCAATCCGAGTAACGGGCAAATGTCCAGACCTTGCTGGCTGTTAAGAACCCAGTGCAGTCGCCTCCCGCCATGGAATGAGCCAACGAGGTGAGCGTACCCTATTCAGAGAGGATCCAAACAGTGCTGTTCAGGTTCCTAGAAATCAGAGGTGCTCCGTGTGGCTTTATACCTGCACCTGCGTGCTCAAGGCGCCTCGTATGTATGGCAGATAATAGGGTGTGTACGAAAGACCACAGACTTGGAGTTCTAGGTCACGGGAGTGCACCTCTGTCTGTTCCTTGGCAGCCACGTCAGCAGGCCAACTCACCAGACTGGCTGAACTTCACAGAACGTCACGCAAAGAGCGTTTTGCGTGACATACAATTCAGTTGTTCATTATGGCAACTAATTCTTTAGACTGTTGCTCTGTAATGTTGCTGTTTTCACCCGATCTGATTAAGGTGGATGCAATTTTTAATCTGAACATTATTTTCCTATTTGTTGAAGAAAAAGAATACTTTTAAACCACGAAGCCCCATCTGCCTTGGTGGTAGGGTGCTTACCGAGGGAGATGAGCTCGGGTTTGAGCTGCCGTCCACACCAGGGCATGAGGTGGTATCGTCCATGTCACACAGAAGAGAGAAGAAAAGGATTCCAGAGAAGCGTGTAGTAGGAAAGCTCAACATTAGATTGTGTGTGTGCTGTGTGTGTGTGTGTGTGTGTGTTTCCATTTGTTTGAAGTTATTTCCAAAAGATTAGACATATATACTTTAAATGAGAACAAATGTAAATAATTTTTGGATTATCTCTGTAGGACTATTCATACTGCTTTTCCCATACATTAATGTGAACAGCTGGGAACAGACTGTTTTTAACCCTCCTGGATATAAATCCTTAGCCAAAGAAGGTTATTTGAGGGGCAAGCTGTACATAACCAACTCTGTAGTCCAACTCCATGGGAGAACTGGTATTTCTTCCTTTAAAACAGGGTTAAAAGAGCAGCTGTTAGTATTGGATATGGCAGAATCTAAAAGGTTCTCTTGTATCAATCAGTAATGATAAGCATATTTTTTCTTGTTTAAATATATCATTTTTAGTTTATTTTTATTAGTATATGTTTAATACCTAATAATTATATTTATCTTGGGGAATTAGTACATAGACCTATTGCATCTTAATCATTTTTACACCCCCTTCACATTTTACTGAATTTCTTCTATGTGTCAGATGCAGTACTAGATATTTACAATAGCTCAGGTAATTATATCCTTCCCACAGCCTGAGAGGACTGCATCACATTTCCCTTTTATAGATGAACAAACAGCAATTCAGGTAGTTGACATAATTTGGACTGCTTCTAAGACACAGAGCTGGACTTCACCCCGCATCTGACTTCGGGCCTCATTTCATTCTAACACTTGATGGTTCAGCTTCTCTGTTTATTAGCTGGATGTGCAGCTGACTGAATTTACAGAGCAACAAGCCTCGAGGTCAAATCACCTCTGGCTTTGTGTCTCGGTTCTGTCACTTATTACCTCTGTGGTCTTGGAAGAGTCTGTTAATCACTCTGAGCCTCTTGTTTCATCTGTAAAGTGTTGTTAATATTGGGCCATCAATCCTCATAAAATCCCTGGGGAGAACCCAATGGCACAATCTACACTGAGTGCCAGACGAATGCAAGGTCTTGTGACTATTCCCTCTTGGGTGGTATTTTTTCAGGGCTTATCCTTAAAAAGTAGGTTTTTCCTAGAGGTTTTGTATTATTCTAAGGTGCAGATGCTCATCTAGTAGGCCAGGCAATGGTATGCAATAAAACCTTTATTAAACTGATCCTCCTGAAAACAGAAATTATCTACATTGTTTCTTGTTGCTTTTTTAGACTCCACTTTTCAGATAAAGACACAACATAAGAAAAGAAGAAAAGGGCATGGTTTTACTAAAAACCAAGTAGGTGCTAAGATTTTTTTAGGGTCCCAATTAGAAATTAAGCAAGAATTTGAGACCACAGATTTCAAGGGACTTGTCCAAGGTCACTTACCCAACTTGGAGCTTGGCCCCAGGTTCCCGGGGCCAAGCCTCGTGGAACACAGACAGGACACAGGCAGCCTGTGCTCCCCCTGTCTCCCCAACTCCTCCATCTCCAGCTCGTCATCTCCTTACGCTGACAGTAGACACGGATGCTCAGAACGAGTCCCTTACTGCCCTCTCATTCAAGAGGGAAAGCACTCGTATTGCCCTTGTAGGCTGTGCCTATTTACAGTGCATTACTTCAGTTTTCGTGGCTTTTCAGCCATAAAGCCTGGGAATAGTAACTTCAAATGACCAGAGTGTTCCAGTACCCAAATAGTCTTATTCAAATTGTTGTTGCTTTAGTGACAACATATATAGTAATTTAAAATTAGTTCCCACTGTAACTTGAGCTATGTGGGACACAATGAATTTTGACAACTAGAATTTCCTTCAATCTATCACCCACCAGTCCTTATCTGCTGCTCCAGTTCATAAGGATGCTAACAATATCACCCCTGCCTTCTGTGGAACTTGGGCATCAACAGAAAAGGTGAAAGCACATTTGCGTTTATGTGGGGCAAACACAGGAAGACGTAATGTTTGTTAAAGAGGGCTGGGTCTGTCAGTCCTTCCTCTCAGATAGAAGTAACAGTTCTGGAAAGAATAAGCCAGAACATGGCACAGAAGACACTGCCGGTATCGCTTTTTGGTATCTTTCTTTCTTTGTGATTGTTTGCTCTGTGTTTTTTGACCCTGGCTCCTTTTGGGCATGCCAGGTAGCTTTAGAACAGAACAGTCTGACATTCTGCTTTGAAGCAAGGATTAGAATTAACTGTCCTTTAAGTACAACAATAAATTAATCTGGCTCAAAGCCCAATGAGGGAGGTCAGTATGATTCTTCTTATGTCATAGATGCAAGGCATTTCACACAGAGATCCGAAAGAGGGTAAATTACTAGCTCAAGGCCACGCAGCAAGTTACTGAGCGGATTGGAAGCAATTACACATATAGAAAGACCTTAATTATTTGAGCCCTGAGATTATAGAAGTGTCACAATATCTGAGGCACCCAACAGTTACTCCACCATCCCAGTGGTTGCCATATCAACTGCCATGAGGTCGTGTAACAGTTGAGTGCCAGAAGTCAGGCAGGAGCAGAATGAAAGATTTATAAGGACACCGAACAAAAACTGTGCTTATACAGGGCTGCAGGGCCTCATCACCATGGCCATATATACTGCATAGGGCTCCCAAAGCAAATCCAGCTTAGGGAGGCAGACAGAGGGTGCTGCTAGTCGCTTCTAAAATCAGATAGAGTTCTTGCACCAGAATGACTGTATTAACCAGAATGACTGTGAGTCAAAATCTTAAAGACAAGTCCAACAATAAAATGTTTTTAACCTGATTCTTGTAGGGCAAAGAAAGTCCAAGTGATAGATTTTTTATGTTGGTCCAGAAAGAGTTTGAGACAATCTCTGAAGTTTACCACTTTGGGCCAGAAGCCAAATATTGCTCTACAAAGAGAAGATGTAATGGGAAATTTAACACGAATCATAAAAAGCCAAAGAGAATAAAATTAAGGTCTGGGTATAAAAGTTGGTAAAATGTTACTAGATTTCCTAAGATGAATAATGTGACCAGTTCAATAATGCCAGCATAATGGCTTTAATATAATGTCTGAAATTGCTAAGCTTTGATATTGTAAGTAGCCTGACCACATAATCTAAGAGTAACTTGATTTTTCTGCTATTGTTCTAAAGTAGATCCTCTTTATCAAAGCCACAGATATATGGGGAGTTTTAAAAGATAATGTGAAAGTTCCTCTAGCACAGAGACTTCATAGGTACCAGTGCATATTACCAACTTTCAATCATTTCAATAGGTCTTATTTGTAGGCCGTTAATCATAGAAGCTTGTCTGAACACAGGGTATATGTGATTAACTAGAAAAAAGTAATCTGCTCTGATCCCCTATAAAGTGCACTACCCAAAAAAAGTCATTTGTACTGAAAACGGGCAGTGTGTCAGGAATCATGTCTTAAATGGCACCAAGTCCACTTGCTAACTTGCTCCGTACCAAAGTCCACCTGTCAGACTTTGATGATGGATCCACAGGAAATCCAGTGTGGTTTCATTCTGTTTAGAAGCTGGAAAACGCCTACCCATCTAGAAATCTAAAGCTGTATTCTTAAAGACTTTCTCCCACATTGCTCACTCCTGCAGTCTCCAGGCAAGATTGTGCAACAGCTGTAATAACAAGGGCCAGTGCTGATTAAAACTTGAATGTGCTGACTGCTCCATGCCTGCCACCGTGCAGGGGATGGCGCGTGAAACCCTCCCGAGTCCAGCATGTGTCTGCATGGCCCAGGTGAGACCCTGAGTTAAAAGAGTGAGGGAACCTGCGTAAAGTCATGCACCTGTGAGGCGATCGGACCAATATTTGAACCCAGCCAGTCGAACTCCCGAGCCCACATTGTGCTACTCAGGGCCTTCATGGGCTTTCTCTATAGAGATGTTTTCTCTAGAAGATCCCCTTCTCAGTGTGAACCTGACAGTGTTGCCCAACTAAAGTTTTGTTTTGTTTTATTTTGTTTGGACAGTACTGGAGATTGAACCCAGGAGCTTTGCATGGAGCTTCATACCAAGCCCTTTTATAAATTTTTATTTTGAGACAAGACCTCACTAAGTCCCTAAGTTGCCTGGGCTAGGCTAGGACTTTTGATCCTCCTGCCTCAGCATCCCAAAGAGGTGGGATTACAAGCATGTACTACCACTCCTGGCTCCCACCCAACGTATTTTAACTTTATCTGTAACTGTGAAGTTGAATGTTTACTTTGAAGTACAAAAAACAATCCGAGAGATTTCTACTTCTAACCAAGATGGAGTAAAAGGGATTTGACTTACCATCCTGTCTGATGAAACAGCCCAAAAAAGACAAAATGCATTGACTA
Organism: Chinchilla lanigera; assembly: GCF_000276665.1. Lineage (NCBI taxonomy): Eukaryota > Metazoa > Chordata > Mammalia > Rodentia > Chinchillidae > Chinchilla > Chinchilla lanigera. Next base: position 26,971,775 of record NW_004955421.1, read on the forward strand.
TATTCTCCAGTATGAGTCAAATTGTGAAAGATGAAATCTGTTGTTTTAAGATATTTAATTTCTGGTTATCACCATTCTTAAAATATATGAAGTATATTAAATATGTATTTGAAGAAAAGTAGTTTGCAATGCATGGACATCAGACAGTGAAGGATAATGATCCTTTGGAGATGGAGAACCAACTCAGTGAGCCGTAACTTGTCCGAGTTTACTGTCGTTTAAAAATTCTTTTACTTGACACAAAATATTGTGCGTATTTATGGGGCACAGTACAATAATTTGATGTATCGGCCTCCTGCCTCCCGAGAGTTTGCAGGCCAGGGCTCAGGAAAGGCAAGGAAGGGAAAGAGGAGGAGCTTGTTGGAGTGGCTGAACTGAGGAGAGAAAGCCCAGAACCCAACAACGAAGTGGCCAGAATTCCCACGAAAATCCTGAACAGCTGAGAGATACACAGAGTGAAAATTCTGGAAAGTCCCTGTTATGGTTGATACATTGTGTCAACTTGGGGAGTCTAGAGGTTTGGCTAAGTGACTCAGCAGGAAGCCAGGGTGCTTACTTTGCATACATCCTGAGCCTGTGGAAGAGGAGGGCATGGAGGTTATGTGAGAGCTACACGCCCCTTAGGTGGGGGTAGCCTGTTTACGATGTAAGGCAAGAAAGAAGCTGCTTGCCGCCATTCCTCCCTTTTGCTCTGGCTGTTTGCTGTTCGGCTGCCATTCCCCCCTTTGCTCTTGTTGCTTTGTTATCTTCTGCCTTGGAGCCAGCCAAGTATGGACTGAAACCTCCACAAACTGTAAGCTAAATAAACCTTTCCTTCCTTCATTTTGGGCGTTGGTATTTTGTCTCAGCAATGAGAGAAAAGTAACCAAGACGGTCCCTCTTGAGTGTCAGCATAGTACTGACCAGAGTATGCAGGTCGAGAGGCTCCCAAAAGCTGGGGAGAGAACAGTCTGAAGGACCAGAGGTAAGGAACGGTGATCACCGCCCATGCAAAGCTGAAAATGACGCCCGTTCCCATCTGCCTGACAATCTTGAGATTCGCAGAATAATGGGAGCAGTACATTGCATGGTCTTGCCTCCAAAATGGGGAACAATAACCTATGCGTGGACCAAGACCCAACTACTACATATCCTGCCTGCAAGAAATCCACTACCAATATAAAATCACAATAACTTTTAACTTTACCTGTAACTGTGAAGTTGAATATTTACTTTGAAGTACAAAAAAAAATCTGAGAGATTTCTACTTCTAACCAAGACAGAATAAAAGCAAAGAGATAAAAAGGTGGAGTAATGTGCACTTAAAGCTGTGTCTACGCAGAATCTCAGCACACGGCCCTATTTGGAAACAGTCTTTGGGTGTATAAGTAGTTCAGATGCAGGCACTCTCTATCAGGCTGGGTCCTAAGTCCAATATGACCAGCGTTCTTAGAAGAGGAGGAGCAGGGTCACAGACCTCCAGAAAGAAGGAAACATGACAACAGAGGCAGAGCGGAATAGTTCGGCTGCAAGCCAAGGAATGCCAAAAATAGTTGGCAAACACCAGAAGGTAAGAAATAGCAAAGATTCTGCCTCCGCAGTACTCCGACAGAATGTGGCCCTACCAATGCCTTGATCTCAGGTTTACGGCTTCCAAGATTGTGGAAGAATACGTTCCTTTGACTTAAGCTGCCTAGTTGCTGGTTACTAGTGACAGCGTCCCTAGGAGACTGATACACATTTGGACCTGGAGGTAGCTCTGTTGTACAAATATTTCACAATGTGGAAGTGGCTTTGAATTTGGTGGTGTGCGGAGACTAGAAGAATTTTAAAGCATGCCATAGGGAAAGCCTATATTGTGCACTAAAGACAGTTGTGGTGAGGGCTCAGAAGGAAGTGAAGACCACAGTACCAAAAGCTCCTATCATCTTGTAGAATGCATGTGTCATCATGAGCAAAATGTTGGTAGAAATATGAATATTTTAAGCGCTTATGGTGAGGTCTTGGAAAAAATATGTTATTAGGTACTGGAGGGAAGGCAATCCTCATTAGGAAATGACAGGAAACTTGGCCGAATTGCCTTGTAAGATTTAGTGGAAAAGAGAATTTATAAGCAGCGAATATGAATATTTAGCTAGAAGTATGGCCTGAGTTCCCCGCTATAGATTGAGGAGGGAAATGTTAGGCAAAAAAACAACCAGCTCTTAATGATTTGAAAAACCCTTAATCTTCCAGAGAGTGTGCTCTGGAGACGGGCCAAGGGTGGGGCTGGACAAACCCTTACTGAAGGGGTTAGGAGTGTGACGCACGGGTCCAGCCATCCCAGCCGAGGCCAGGAATAGAGAAGTGTTGTCCAGGGAGGATCTGCGGCCAAGCCTGTTGTGCAATGATCCCCTGACACACACAGAAGATCAACAAGTTTTTTGGGAATAGTGGATGTGCAGCAACACTGATTGTGCGGAGGGGAAAGAGACAGGATGAACTGAAAGAAGGCTGTCAGACGGCTACAGGCGGGGATCAGGCTGCCAGAGCTGATCAAGGACAAACACGTTTCCTTCAAGGAAAGGCAGACAGGCTGCAGAGGCGTGGCTGCAGTGGGAGACGCTGGAGAGGCAGGCCCAGAGGAGAGGCCAGCGTGGTCCCACAGGCCCAGAGGCAGGGCCGGCTTAGACTCTGGTGGCTCGGAGGGTGGAGTGCAAAACAGAGAATTATTGTCAGGCCCGGAAAGTGGAAACCTTCCTGCTGGGTTATGAACATACTGTAGCTCTATGATCCCTAAGTTTATTGTCCTTTTTATTTTATACTGGGGATGTCTATCATATGCATGGTTTGTCATTGTCCTTTGAAAGCCAGTAACTTGTTTTCTAGTGCCACGAGTCCACAGATAGACAGGAATTTTCCCACACTGGATTATACTCAGAATCTAACCCACCCCTAACTTATGTGATTTGTATGATGATATCCAGAACTTCCTCAGTTCGTGTTCTTCAGAGAGAATGTGGCCATGCCGATATCTTAATCTTGGCGTTCTGACCTCCAGAACTGTGAGAACATAAATTTCTATTGAGTTATGTATTTTCTGGTATTTTCTTTCAGCAACCCTAAGAAACTAATGCACCAGGAAATGAATGCATTTAATCAAAATAAAGTTACAGTGACTCTATTAATTGCAGACAAAGTAGATGTCAGGGCAAAGACTATTACTATCTGATAATGACAAAGCAGTCATTTCAGCAATTTATCTAGTGGACATAGTAATCCTAAACTTTTATACATTTAATAGTAGACAATAAAAATACAACAAAGCAAAAACTGATAGGAGAAATATATAAATCCAGAACAGTAAGAGAGTTCAACATTCTTCTCTCAATAATTGATAGAGCAAATAGCCAAGAGATCAGGACAAATACAAAATATTTGAACAACACTTGAAACAACTTGACTTAATTGACATTTATAGAGCATTACACACAGCAACAAAATACACATTCTTTACAAGTACATGCAGAACTTTGTTAACAAGAGACCATATTCTAGGCCATAACACAAGTCTCAGTGAATTTTAGTGTTTGAGCAACGCAAAGTATGTAAATGAAAAAAATGGAATTAGAAATTAATAACAGGAAATTTTGAAATACTTAAAGTAACATGCTTCTTAAAGAAATAACATGCTTCTAAGTGATCAAAAGATCAACTTAATCAAATAAGAATTAGAAAGTGTTTTAAACTAAATAAAAATAAAAATACAGCATATAAAAATTTATAAGAGTACACTAAAGAGTAGCATGGGGGATCTCCAGCAGTACACCCTTATTTTAGAAGCAAGTAAAAAGCATGAATCAATGACTTCTGCTTCCACATTCAGAAACCAAGAAATAAGAGTCAAGTAAACACAAAGTAGGAAGAGTAGAAACAATAAAGATCATAGTGGAATGGAAAACAAAACAACAACAAAGATGAATGAAACCAAATACTAATTCTTAGATATGATCCATGAAATTGTTAAACCTCTGGAGAGACTGACAGGGGAGAAAAAGAAACATAATTAATGTTAAGAACAAAAGATATGACATCGTTAGTCTCCAGATATTAAAGGCTGATTATGAAACTTTATGCCAACACATGTGACACTATTAATCAGAAGCGTCAAAGTTTTTCTATACCAGGATAGATAAAAAAATGTTTTAGTCTTTAAGGCTTATGTGGGGTCTATGTCACATTTTTTTTAACCTTGAACAGTGTAAAACATATCCCTAGTTTTCAGACGATAAGCTTACCCCTGACTTAGATGACTTAGAGAACGTAGACAAATTTACTAAGAGGCACAAATTTTCTATCCTTTAACAAGAAGTGGATAACCTGAATGGCCCTGTTTCTAATAGGAAACTGAATTTGAAATTTTCTCACAAAGACAACTCCATATTAGCACATTGCACTAGTAAATGCTACCAAACATGGAAGGCAGAAGTAATACCACACAGCTCTTCCACAAAATTAAAACAGCTCCCTACTCATCCCTGAGATTATCATCACTCTCTTGCCACAATCAAACACAAATACTATACTAAAAGGAAAGCTACATGGCAATAGCTCTTGTGATCATGGATATAAAAATTCTAAACAAAATTTTAGCAAATTGAATACAGCCATTAGTTGAAAGGAAAATCAAACATGACTGTACGGAGAACTATGCCAGGAATTAAAACTGAGTGTGGTCATCTAAAATGAGTTCATATAACTCACTGTATCAACAAGCTAAAAGAGGAAAGTTGCATGATCATCTCAGCAGATGGAGAAAAGGGTTTGAAACAGCTTCGCCTCCACTCCTGATACAAACCCGCAGCAAACTAGGACTGGAAGGGATTGTTCTCAATGTGAAATGTTCTCGATCAGGAGCAGAAACGTAGACTCCTGAGACCACATTTAATGAGAGACGAGATGATTTTCCCTACATTTAAGAACAAGGTGATGACGGCCACCCTCTCTGTTTTCATTGAGTGATAAACTGGGGGTTCTAGCCGGTGCATGCATGAAGAGTGCAACATAAATGATGCTTACATTGAAAAGGAAGAAAGTAAACTGTCTTTTTGCAAACAGCATGACTATCTATGTAGAAAGTTCAATTTTAAAAATGTTTAAATTGTGCTAGAACAAATAAGTAATTTTTTCAAATTGATAAGATACAAAATGTACACGTGTAGGGAAGTACACTCTGCTTCAATATAACTACACCAGTTAAAGTACCATCAGAAGTGTTGTACCTGGGGCTATGGCAGAAAAGGGTAGAAATCTGTATTAGAAAAACCATTGTGGTGAGAAATTAGAGAAGACCCAAGCATACAGATGCACTGGATTTAGGGTCAGAACGCTCAATGTTGCTAAGATGTCAAATCTCTCCAAATATATCTATCAATTTAATGCAATAAAAATCATGATATAGCTGGGCTTGAAACTGACCAGCACTCTATGGAAATATGAATAATGTAAAATAACCAAATAACTTAAAGACCAAAATTGAGAGTCCATTTCTGTTTTTAAATTATTATCAAGATGAAGTAATCAAAATTGTGTGGTAGTAACACAAAAATAGACAAACAGATCAAAGCAAAAAATAGAAAACATGCACATGTAAGTAAAAAGCTCTCAAGCTGGGTAAGGTGGTGCTTACCAGTAATCCAAGCACTCTGGAGGCTGAGGCAGGAGGAATTCTGTAAGTCAAGGCCAGCCCGAGCTACATAAGTGAGTTCAAGGCCAGCCTGCACTACATAGTGAGACCCTGTCTCAAAGCAAGCAAACAAACACATAAGCCCTACATATATTTGAAAAATTGATTTCCAACAAAGATACAAAGGCAATTTTCTGGAAAACTATGGGATTTTCAGTATATACTGCTGGATCAATTGGATATCCATACACAAATAACAAATTTTTTGTTGTTGTTGTTTTTTGTTTGCTTTTGGTTTTTTTCTGGTACCGGGAATTGAACTCACAACCTTAAGCTTCCCAGGCAGGCGCTGTGCCACTGAGTTAAATCCCCAGTCCCCAAATAACAAATTTTAGTCTTTGCACCATTTTAAATGAGCTAAAGATGGTCATAGACTCAAACATAAAATTTGAAACTATAAAGTGTCTGGAAGAAAGCATTGGAGAAAAAGCTCTGTGATTTTTTTTTTTTTTTTTTTGGCGATTTTGTATAGGCAAAGAATTCTTATCAAAGAATCTAGAGACATGAGCCAAAACATGGTGAACTGGACTTCATCAAAATAATCATCACTTTGAGAGACATCACTAATAAAATGAAAAGATAAGACACAGACTAGGAGAAAATATTCACACGTCCATCAAGAAGAGAATGGATAAGCAAACCATGGTATATTCATTCAGTGGAATACTGCTTAGATAAAGAGAATAAACTATCAAAACATGCTACAACATACATGAATCGCAAAGTAATTATGCTGAGGAAATGAAGTGAGGCCTCCCACAATATGTACCATATGTTCTATTTACATAAAATTCAAGCAAATGGAAACTAATGTGGGGTGACAGAAAGCAGATCAGTGGTTACTTAGGGCCATGGGGGGAAGGGATCACAAAGGGACAGATAGAAACTTTGGGGTGCATTCCTTATTTTGATCATGGCAATAATTCCACATGAGCAAAATTTCCAAATTTTCCAAAACACTTTAAGTATACGTAGTTTATGATTGTGTGCCAGTTATATTAGGAAAGCTGGGAGAGAAAGAGGAGGAAGAGGAAGGAGAAGACAGAGAGAGGGAGGGAAGTTTTAGTTACAGAAGTGATCCGGGAGGTCCTACTCCTGAGAGCAGTGGGAGTTCCTTTGAAGCTCCCCAGTATCACTTCCCACCCTCAGTAAGAGGACCTGACTACACATACACGATAAAGGGCATGTCCCACCGAAGTGCTTGCTTTCCTTTTAATTCTTTACAACTTTGCTGTGCTGTTTCTGGGACATCAGAGTTCTACCAGTCCACCATCTCAGAGAAAGCCAACCCTCTACTCCTGGGATATGAGATAAAGAGCAAACAATTACTTGAATAATCCTCGTCACTGTTGTCATCTAGGAGTTAGTTTTTATTAGTAAAATACTTCATTACTTTCTGCTTACGCCTTACTACTAGAATTCTGTTAGTGATGAAACTTTCCAATAAGCAAACCCAATCTATGAGAGTACAAATTTACAAAACAAAGAAAAGATTGATTACACGCCTGTAAAAACAGAGCCCTCCATGGGCTGCTTTAATTTGGCTGGCTTCTTGAGAGCATCTGTAAAGAAGTCAGTATGTAAAGCCTGACCTGGCGCACATTTCAGGAATCCAACTACACAGCATTAAGCCAACCTGAGAAAGTTCAATGAATTTTTAAATAAACTGTCCTTGTTTTGAAAAAAGCCTTTGTGGTTCTAGGGGTCTGCTCTGTAGGACAGCCCCCAATTTCCCAGTGGTGGCCCTCAGTGAAGGGTCCCTGGGATGACAGGGCAGTGCCTTGCAGTGGTGAATCTGCCAGCCCTTGTGTCTGGGGCTCCTCCGTAGCGCCCCTGGAGGACAGGCAGCCTATATACAGTCAGGGGCCACCCGACTCCTGCCCCCTTGCTAGTCAGCTGATGTCCAGGCCATGTTCACTTACCTATGACACGCTGACAGTGTGGCTGGAGTTGGCCTAGCCAAAGGCACAGTGGGCAAAGGGAGTCCTTAGCACCGGTTGCCCAGGGTAGGAGGCAGGTTTGCTGGCACAGGTGCTGGCGTCCACTGCCTCCTCTCTGCAGAAACCACCACTTGATAAGGCTTCTGGGTTCCCTTTGGGGCCTGTTGCTGTCTGTGTCCAGATTCAAATATACCAACAGAACGTCTTGTTCTGTGTTTTATATTTTAAACATAAACATCTTTAAATTGAATCATATTATTCTATGACTTGTTCTTTTCATTACTCAACATGCTTTGTAATTCTATCCATGTTCAAACATTGACATCTGCCTCATCTTTTTATCACTCCACATTGTTCATAATATCCACAGCATAGTTTAGCCGTTACCTTATCTGTAGCCGTTTAGATTGTTTCTCTTATAGATGGTGCCAAACAGTGTTCAAGTCCACACCTTCTTATAAACTTGGGAGGGCACATAGCCAGGAGGAGTTTAAACTAACACGTGGTTCTATGCCCTACCCTGAGGAATAGTATTTTACTACTCTATCTGTTCTCAGAACTCCTTATAAGTACCAGTGAAGGAGCTAAGAGTGACAGTGTCAACTTGATTACCTTGGGGCCCACCAGGAGATTAGCAGAGCAACCCCCGGGCACATCTGGGTAGGTCACGGAGGGGTGACCTTGGGTACTACACAAACGGTTCCTGGCCCTACCTCGCCAGCACTACTCTCCTGCTGCGCTTCCTGACCAGGAGGTCAGCGTCTTTTCTCTGCCGTGTCCTTCGGCCATGATATTTCTGCTTTAGAGCCAGTTGGCCATAGGCTGAATCCCTTGAAACAGGGAGGCAAGTTAAACCTCTCCTCCTTTAAGTTGTGGGTTTTGATTATCATGTGCCAGCGATGAGAAAGTGACTCACATGAAGACCTTCTCCTTAGAAAATTTCTATTCTTGGGAACCAGTATAGATTTATGAAATACAACTGGAAAGTGGAACTTTTTCTTAGATTCCTATTTCTCACCTTTTGGCTCTAAGATTGCTATAAATAGAGATTTGCTCAGCTTATTGTCCTATTTTTGGTGTGACATGACTAGAAATACTTTTTTTCATTTTCTTGTTTCAACCGTGGATTTTTAGAGTTGGATGGGCCTGGACTCTCATATTTGACTTCTCTGAGCCTCAGCTTCCTTACCTGAAAGATGGGCATAAGGATTAAAAACTGTTTAACAGTGTTGTGGCAAATAAAAAAAGGTAAAGGGACTAAAACATAGTAAATACATAGTAATTTGTGTTTTTTATGGAAGAAATGATAAGCTTTACAATATAAATTGGATCCAAATCTTACTCCAATATTTGGAACCTTGAGGGTATTTGTTGTAACAAATTTCCCAGTGTATTAGTACCTTTGTTACTTGTGGTCTACCCTCTGACAAACCCAGGCAGCCACACATGCACATTTTTAACTTATGTTAATTGTGGTTAGGGCGAGGTCTCAGTTTGGTAGACTATTAAGTCATCTCAAGGTGGCAAAAGACCTTAAGAGATGACTTATTCCTATCACTCATTCCCAAGGAGCACAGACAGCCTTACAGTTTTTTCCCCAAGACTTCTAATTCAATAGGATCAGTAGTGAAAATATCCTTAATTTACAAGATCATATTATCTCATTTGCTTTTATCTTCAAAGTCATTCAGATGATTAATTTTCAATTATTCCCAGCATAAATGGCAAAAGGTCCTTTTCACTGACTCAACATGTTTGATTTCTTGGGTGAGTTGCACCAGCCACTCTGTTTGGAAAGCTGGTGACAGAGATATACACAGGTACGCTGCCACTCTTCGGGAGCTTACAACAAACACCAGTGAAGTAGCAACCTAGATTCAGAAGAAAGTAGCATTTCACTAATCCTAATTAGGTTGATATTGATCATGTGCTCCCTGGGTTTCTAAACTGTAGGGAAGATTTGTCACAATCCAGCAACTTCTTGGTTTGGGCAGTGTATAAATGTGCAAAAAATAAGCAGACGGCCGTGTTCTGTAACATATAAGGTAGAGAATATGCTTTTCCTATCAAAACAACTCTTTCTCAAAATCTTGATCAAGCGAACATTCTCTACAAATAAAGCATTTCTTCTTTGTTCAAAGACACATGTACACATGGGTGCACACAGACACACATAAAAAAAGAGAAAGCATTTTACAGCGTGCGGTGGGCCCTAGAGATTTAAATACCAAAGAACTTTAATTTGTACCAATAATTCCTATACAGCTATATAGGGTGAAAAAGGTTAATGATAGAATTTTTTTAAAGTATGTTCCATTGACTATAAATGGCAGCTCTGACAGTTAAAATGAAAATTGTTCCAGAAGAAACTTTAGTCAAACTAATTATTTGAGACGTTATAAGGATGTATAATTATATTCTTCACCTTTAAAAAAAGTTTTATTACAAATGTGCTTTTAAAGAACAAGTAGAGAAATAAAAGCTGTAATTGTTCTTAATTATAGCTAACTGTAATTGCTCTCAACTGCAGTGTGCTGAGTATCACCGATGGCTGGAGAAATCCTGGCATCCAGACAGTGCGCCCACATTCGTGAGATGAGGCACAGTTTTATGAATATTCTGTTATCTATAATTTAGCTCTTTTGCTGTTGATTCCATTTCAGTTGGTTTTATTTATTTATTTTAGTGATTGTAGAGATATAATTGTCATCTTTGAATATGTTGAGGGTTGTAGATTTCATCTGGGGATGGTTCAAATTCCCATACACACACGCACATACACACACACACACACACACACACACACACACGCTGGAGATGGTTAATGAGAGAGTTGGACATGACCTACTATGGCTGAACACACTGAATGCACAGATTTGAATTTTCAAGGGTAATGATAAAACATATTTAATTTATCCAGTAGGGTCCAAGAAGCAACCTGGAGAGTTTGCAGGCTCTAAAATAACATTGACATACCTCTGTAGATACCTCTCAGAATAATGTTATTTCAAATGGGCGTAAACAGTCTCCTGAATGGGAGGGTTTCCACCTACCTGTTCTCTCTAGCGCTCCTGCTGAGAACATGCCGGCCCGTGGTCTGAGAGCTGGGCTGGGCCCTGTACATGGCCAGTGAAACTTCGAAGACCCCACCCTCAACCCCTGCCCGCCATGCTCCTGTTTGAGATAAAGGCTCACAGTACCATCTTGCCTCTGTCAAAGGTTGCACGAGGTAGATTTTTAAAACTCAATACGCTATAGGCAGGGGAAAGGTGGGTTCTTTATCTTTGGGGAAGAGGACATTTCGTTATGTGTTTATGGCCACTGCTCTGAAAAATAAAACTTAAAAAAGAAAAGCCACCCCAAGATTCTCTCCAATCATCAAAACAACCTCTTCTCTCTTTCCAGGGATGTGTGCGAACGCCTTCTGTTTCAGACTGAGTGGTGGTACAATCTCTGGTGAATTTTCAGAAGAGACTGAGGTCTGCTCCCTTACTGCAAGCGAGAGGGCAGCCCAGACACAGGGAGGCCCTCTGAGGGAACGTCCTGCTGCCCGCAGCCACACTACTCCTCAACTATAAGCGCCCTTTATTTCAAGTTATCTGGTGGAGGTAGACAAGGGCAAATGTCCTTAACTCTGGTTTGTGTTCTTCCGAGTCCTCACAGTGAGAAGAGATAACATGATTCTTAACTAACTAGAACTTACCAAGAAGTCTCAGGGACTTGGTGTAGCTCATCTCTTCATTTGTTTCACTAAGTACTTCCTCTCAGTGGGGTCTGACTGTAGCTGACAGGCCCAGTTCCCCTCCTCCCTCTTGCAGGCCTCCGGTGCTGCACCCGTCCCCACCCCAGGGAAGCACTCAAATCTCACATTCACCTCAGACTCTCCTTTGAAGGCAGTGGCTCCGGCATTTGAGTTGTTAGAAAGGAAAGGATATCTAAAAGGACATAGCCCTCCTCTGGATAATATCATCTGCATTATCAGTCATGGCTTTGATGTTTGTTATCATGCCAATGAAATCTGTCTCAATTTGTTTCACCACAAAGTCCCTTCCCTCCCTCCCTAGAAGGGGACTGGTGGGACAGGGATGGAGGAAGTTTCTCCTGCGTGCACTTGCTAGAGTAGAAGTTGGTAAGTGAAATGTAACTGTGCCATTTCTAGGTTCCATGACTGTCCCCCAAGGATGGTGGCCTTTGCCAGTATTTGCGATGTGTCTTCTGTACCATGTTGCTGATGTAGTGGAAGAGGGGTCCATATGCAGTTAGTTCCCTGTCCTAGTTCCAGCACTTACGGACTTCCACATAGTGGCAGTTGTAGACACATTTGTTGAACAAATTAGGAAATGGAGTCAGTACCAATGCTGGTCGGTTGGTGGTTTAGGCCATTAGTCAATCACTGCAGCCCAGGCTGGTGTTTGCACATCCCTCTCTGACCCAGGAATTATCAAGAGTAGGGATGACTTTCTCTAATTAAGAGGACTTACTGGGAACTAATAGAGAAAAAATAGGCATTATTGAAAAATAGCCATTCTTTTAAACTGACTTACCAAGGGCCAGGCGTGGTGGTGCATACCTGTAATCCTAGCACTTGGGAGGCTGAGGCAGGAGGATCGTTGTGAGTTCAAGACCAGCCTGGGCTACAAAGTGAGCTCAAAGCCAGCCTGAACTGCACAGTGAGACCCTGTCTCAAAAAAAAAAAGAGACAAAAAAAATATAAATAGACAGACTTACCAAGGCAAAATTTTGTTTTTTATTAAAAAATTTTTTGGTATTTTTTCCCTTAAAAAGCCCAGTTATGAATTGTGGTATAACTTGGTAAACAATAATTCAGCAGTATTAAATGTACAATTCTTTTAATAAACTGATCCTGTCTCCCTTGCAGAAGCACAGTATTTGTAGAAAATACATGTTTGTTTGTTTATTTTGGATAGATCTCATTTTGCTAACAATGCTTTAAAGAAACACACGTACAAAGACTAGGGGTGTAGCTCAGTAGTGGAACACTTGTGTAATACATGTGAATCTCTGGGTTCAATTCCCCAGCACCACAAAAAAAATACCCAACATGTATGCAGAGCCTAACATACGCACTGTCTGCTCTTTGTGGTTTGTTTTGCTTTTGCTTTTCATCTCTGAGAGTAGAAGTTGGTAAACGAAACCTAACATGCCATTTCTAGGTTCTGCGATTGTCCTCCAAGGATGGTTACATTTGCCATTGCTGAAGTCTAAATAAGTGAGTTTTAATGAGCAGGAATTGTTACTAATGGCCCACTCGGGCACTTAGTAGGTCCCATTGTTTAACTGTGGTGGAATCACAGTCATAAAGAGTACCGTGGTTAATACGCACACCCAAGTGTGCATGGAGGCTCACCCACTCCACCTCCTCGCCCCTAGCTGTGTGGAAAACAGGCCTCCTTAGATGGAGGCCTGAGCTAAGTGTCAAGATGACATTTGTGAAAGAAAAGAAAGTGAAAGCTCTTAACGACAGAAGGAACAGCAGTGCCATTTGAACAGTGGTGTCCCTTATATCCCACAGTAGGCCAGATGGGCTCTTTGCAGAGCTGACTAAGAAACCTTTGGCAATTTGATTTTTCAAGACATTTTTGAGCACAAGGACACAATGGCATGCAGTTGTGACTTCTATATAGTACAGGATTTTGTGTGTGTGTGTACCAGCAGTCTAACTTGGGGCCTCATGCTTGCCAGGCAGACGCTGTGCCACCGAGCTAGACTTTTATACGAAAAATAGAAAAATCATACAAATAAATCTTGAGCCAAATAAAAGCTAGGACTTCCAAAATGAAAGTGAAAGATTATAAGAGAGAAGTTGGAAGTCAGTACTTAGAGTCAACTCATCTCAACAGGGCTGGCTCTTCTGTTTAGATTGCATGCTGCCTACCTTCAGATACCCATTCCCAACACCACCTGGTGCTTTCCTAAGCGCTGGCTACGACACGCGGGGGTGAAAGGCCAGGCATCCGTGGGATCACCTCTCAGCAGGTCAGAGCCTGGGTCCTGACTAGACGTTCTTCGATACCAAAGTGTGACAGGTGATGCAAAGTGAAATTCTATCTCACAGACTTTGTTTTTTTAGAAAAAGAGTGGTATAGAAAAATTAGTCCCAGTGAATGCAGTCTGGGCAGGGAGACCTTAGACTGATGCTCATGAGGCCGGTGTAAAACAGGAGCACTTCTGTGAATGTTGTGTTTGCTGATATGCAAGGCTCGCTTGGAAAGGCTGGCTCTGTACGGATGCGAAGCCTCCTTGTGGAAACCCACTTTCCCCTAAGTGACAGTGAGTTTGTCGAAAGGCTGGGTCCCCCCTCTTAATCTGTCAGCACTGTGAATGTACAGAGCCAGGCAGTCTGCGCCGTTTCCAGCAACCCTGCTAATGCCTAGTGTTGTCCACGTCAGGCAGGAACTCAGGGAATCGTCCCTGAAGAGCAGAGGGAAATACAGTGGTACGTGGGAAAGAAATGGATGTAAGAGCCTAAGGTGAGGGTAGAAGTCATTGTATTTAATATGTCCCCGAATTCACTCAGTCCTATTCTCAGAAAGAACTTCCAGGACCATCTATATAGAAGGTGTGATTGAAATATACAGTGAATGTTTAAGAGAAAATCACTACAGAAAGAGACACACTCCCATTAATCCCCTCAAAATACACCGCCAGCCCTGTGAGCTTCAGGCAGACTTACCATTCCTGCCACCTTCTGAAGCAGTTCTGGAAGTCCTTCTTCATGCCTGTGAGGTGTGAGGAAAAGCACTGTCAGCGCTGCTGCTGAATGTCACCCAGGGGAGAGGCTGCTCGTAAAACATGGCGGTGCGTCCGCATCCCCCTTGCTCACTGGGGCTGGCACAGGGCAGCCCCTGGCTCTTCCTCGAAGACAAGGTGACCGGGAAGGAAGTGTTTTGAATCGGTTCAGGAATTTGATGAAGCTGTGACAGAACAACTGAGGATGTGAAGAGGACTTCCAGAACTGCTTTGGAAAGTGGCAAGAATGACGGGATAAGTGCCATACGTTTGAAATGCAGGGTGTACTTGGGGGAGATTAATGGCAATGTGACTTTTACTGTAACAAATTTTTAAATTTAAATATCACTGTAGCTTTTGGTTGCACCTCCTAAAATCATACTTCCCCACTTTTGCTTTCTCTCACCCTGCTTTGTTTCATTCTTCTTAACAGCTGTGTGAGGAAGTAAGAAACACCTATTTGTCTCCCTCCCCTCTGGATTGTAAAGCTCTTAACACTGAGGTCTTTTTTGTTGCTGCCCACTGAGATACCACAGAAACCAGAATAAATGGACAAAGGCACAAAATATATAACACACCTGTAGAGCTTATATGTACTGATGGCAAAATGGTGTGGTGATTTAAAGCACAGGCTCTGGACTAGAGTCCCCAGGCTCACTTCTAATCCTCACTCTGTGAGGAGCTGTGCAGATTTAGGGAGTTATTTAATATTTTCCTGTCTCATTTTCTACTTCTCTTTCATGGTTTAATAATAATAATGACTACTTCATGAGGCTTTAGTAAAGATTAAGTGAATGGACACCTGCAAATGGCTTAGAGCGGTGGCTGGTATTAAATAAGATCCCAATAAATGTGTATAATAGTCTTATGTGTGTGTGTTTAATTGTAGTTTTCACCACGTGAGACTAACAACTCGTGTTATGTTCAGACGTGCGCACGCGCACACACGTACACATTTTGATGACTTCATCGGGTGAGAGAAGATTGAGAAGGGATGAAGGTGGAAGAAAGAAATTGTAAAATGGCCAAAATAAAGAAAACATAAAGAGAAATAGAACATCAGAGGGAAACCAGAGCAAGGGAACAGAGCGGTGTTTCTAGGCTTCATTTCACAAAGAAGAAGCGTTGCTTCTAGGGAATTTTAGATTTCTCAGACTTAAGAATGACCATCTAGTTTTCAAAAGTTACCTTTCCTGAATTAATATATGGATTTGTAATAAAGCCTTTAAACTAATTTTTTGTGTATGTATTGTAAAATGGGTCTAACTTTAAAGGCTCACGTTTTGCCCCAAGCTGGTGACCAAAACAGGGAAAAGAGCAAGGAAGGAATGAAGGAAGGAAGGAAGGAAGTTAGGGAGGAGGGAGGGAGGAAGGAAGGGAGGAAAAAAGGAAGGAAAGGAAGGAAGGAAAGAAGGAAGGAAGGAAGGAAGGAAAGAAGGAAGGAAGGAAGGAAGAAGGAAGGAAGGAAAGAAGGAAGGAAGGAA
>NW_004955421.1:26988291-27077177 GCF_000276665.1 Chinchilla lanigera
AAAAAAAAAAAAAAAAAAAAAGCTCTCCCTTTTCATTAAAGAAGACATAGAACTTTTAAAAGCCAGAACGTTAAATCATTCAGAGAAGCAATAAAAATAAAGTGTATTTTACCTTTTTTTTTTTAAGTCTTTTGTGTTTTTGGACAACTCCAAAGTACCGCTGTAGAGGATCGCTGCGGGTCTTCAACAGTTCTCAGGCTGACACACAGTTAGCGTGCAGGTTTGTGCCCTCTGTTGTATAGTTCTCAGCTAATTTTGGAAATTGGCAAGCTGCATGGAAATAGTAGGCTCCTGCTTCAACTCTTCCTAAGAAAAGAGCCGTTTGCATAGCTCAGGGACAAAGAAGGAGAGGAGAGGATGAGGAAGGGTGTTATTCTAGACAGTTGATAAAAGCCGGCATCACGGGTGAATGCGCTGTACATTTAAAAGTAATGTTTTTTGAAGGGAATGCTAAGGAATCTGTAGAACATAAGCAGGGCACTTGTCTGCTGTTGAAAGGTACTAGTCCTTTCTACTTTTTTTCCCTTGATAAAGTTGAATTTGCAGTGAGTTTTCATATTCATTCATGTTAAGGATGTTATCAGCAACCTTAGTTCAGAGGGCGGGGTTCTTATTTCACTCCGGGATGCCGAGGCCTTTTTGAGGGCAAAGTGATTGCCAAAGCTGCAAAATTCAGCAGAGGTGCACACCTTCTGTCGCCTCGTTTTGCTTTACGCCCTTAGGAAAACCTAGGAAAACCTAATTTTTTTTAAACCTAATAATTTTTGTTGTTTCCTTCAATGTTTTCACTCAATTTTTAGCATTCTGTCTTCTCTAGAAATCAAATTATCTTGGCAGTGATAACTGAGGAAAGGAAATTAGTACAGTTAAACTCCAAATACGTACAACAGTCATTCCTAAAAATGAATTTAAGAAGCTGGACTTACATACAAGTAGAGAACATTGCACTCTATTGTATTCACATTTATTGAGTGTCTGATGTGAGCCGGGTACCACACATTCAAAGTTTTGTAGGAGACTTAGACAAGTTTGACTTAGAAGAGCTTTCCACAGTGGAAAAATAGAAAGCACCCGTCACTTTGTACCTTATGTATTATCCTTTCCTGGAGTGCAAACACTTCCACGGAGGATCAGGGTCTGAATTCATCTTGGTGCCTCTGGCAGCATCCAGTGTCACCTGGGCTAAACACCTTAAATGCTCAGGGAGTGTGTTAGGTGCATAAGTAATAGCATAAAGATGGTGTGTGCTTAGGAAGCAATGCCCAAATTGGAAATTCTGACCTAAAAGGTCTGGTGGGAAATGCATGGTCTTTGTGTTTCTTTCTCCAAATTCCCTCAACCGGGTTACTGCCAGAGGCACAATCTGCTAAAATTACTTTCCTCAAAGGTTTCTTTATGAAAGGTAGAAATTTTGAAAAGATGCAATAATTAATATAATTTTTTAGCAACCACAAATGGGTAACAAAGGAACAAATCATTATTTTAAAAGCTGCAGTGTTTGCTGTTTTGCTAATCTCAAAAATGGTGACTGGTTAAGCCTTGGCTGCATTGTTGTAGCCCAACGCAGTGGTTCCTTCTTTTGTTTTGTTTTTTGTTTGTTTGTTTGTCTTATTTTGTTTTAAGTCTTAGAGCTCCAAGATCTCATAGGATGGAATGGTCAGACTTTTAGTAACTACAGACCTCAAGCTATGTCTATAATTCTAATGTAGAATGTTGAGTACACCGTTGTACTGTAGAAATGACATTTTCTCCTGTTACTCCTTAATATATGCTGAACTGGAGTTTTTCTCCAAGCGTCATCTGGGTTTTGAAGACAAAACAGGGCCAACACTTTCCTTTACGATAGTGGGCCCACTAACTGGAGTTCTGCACTGTGTTTTGTACATAACTGTACCCAGAACTCACCATTCTGAATTTCCAGTTGGCTTCTTAAAAGAAATAAGAATTTAAAGACACTTGTGAAAACTGTCCTTTTCCCCCGATATCTATGGCGTTCTTGTCCTAAGACCTCGTTCAGCATTAGTTTTTCTTAAGTGATTTGCCAGTTTTACTCTTTCCAAAGGAGCCAGCTTAATTTCTTTAGAAAGAAGAACCTTTCCATACTGATACTTTCATCAGCTTTATGCCGTGTTTAAGAAAATTACAAATTATAGCGAGGACCACAGCTCTAAGCGGGTTGGAGAGCAAACACTACACACTTGTAGTGAGCGTGGAAACCCGAGCAGCCAGAGCCAAAATAGCAGAGGCATTCTCACAGGGCTCGTCCCTGTGTTCTTCCTGAGACCGGAGAAGGTTGGCTAAGCCAGCTATCTTCTGAAGCACAGGTTAATTATGGACACTCGTATTGTTCTATTTTAGGCCTTCGCAACTGAGGGCAGTTTTGTCCTCAGTAGACATTCGGCAACGTCTGGAGACATTTTCGGTATGCCTTACAGGGGCGCTGGCAGCTATGACTGGCATTTAATGAGCGAGGGGCAAGGCTGCTTTCCAACACCCACACAGCCCAAGGACGCACCCCTCCCACGTCCGCACCAAAAGGCACCCGACCAGAATGTCAGGGCACGGCCCGGGCTCGAAGGTCCTGCTCCGCTATGATTTAGGGAGTGGTATTATAAATATATGAATAATAAGTTTAAAAAGATACCAAGCGACTCATAATTTTAAAATACTGCAATCTAGAAAGAAAAAAATAAGGGGTTAAAGATGAGAAACAAGGAAGCATGGCATACCTTAGCCTTAGGTTGCTAACTGTAAATCTAACCCTCAAGGTCAGCAAGAAGACCAGAAAAGTTCATTAATTCAATCCTGATAAGCTGAACGCATGTTTACTGAGTACTAATATATATTGGTCTCAAGTGACAAAATGGTAAACAATAAAATAGACATTTAAAAGATATGTCTGTTGTGATGAATGCTATACCAGAAAACTAACGGGGTACTTCTGAGCCAGGGTACCCACAATTGCAAATTCTGTTTGAAAAGGAAAATTTCTTAGATAGGCACTAAATTCTTAGAAGCATTAAAATGTGTGAAGCAGGGCTGGGGATTTAGCTCAGTGGCACAGTGCCTGCCTGGCAAGCATGAGATCATCAATTCGATTCCCGGTACTGGAAAAAAAAAAAAAAAAAAAATGTGTGCAGCATTTCACAGTGTAATGGACAGCGCCATCAGCATTTTGCTGAAGGAATAGAAACTTTCTCCTCAAAGGCGATTTCTATCATAATAAAAGCTTAAGACTTACTAGTGTGTGATCTACTAAGAAAAACCATTTCTGCTGGAGTTAACTTATAATCATTCATTTTTAAAAAGGAACTTATGGCTTTGTAGGAATCACTACTTTCCTAAAGGGCCCAGGTGCTATTACAGACAGTAAGTAGAGGGAGAAAGCTCTTGAAGCTGGGAAGGTCAGAGAAGGTTCATGGAACAGGAAGTCTTTTGTGTGGATTGATAAAATGAGTAGGGAAAATATTAGTTTAAAAGGGAGGCTCCTGACCACAGTGGGCACATCAGCTTTAGGAAGGCCACGAACCCTCAGTAACTGTGTGCCAGATCTTGTGCGTACACGTGCATTCTTATGCTCTTCACGAAGGGGTCATATCTTCAGTGACAATCCTAGAGCGGTTATATGTCACTCAGAATGTTTACCCCAGCATCCCTCAAAGTCACTCCTTTAATCCCTCAGCCTATAGTTGAACCTTCCTCTGCTTTTAAGATATCTCAGCATAAAGTTTATATCTCTTTTTATTGCTCATTGTGCCCCTTTATTTCCAAGGACACGTCTCTGATGGAAAAACAGGATGTGGCAACTTGGAAAAATCAGTTCTGAAGTTTGTCTCTGGTCATTTTTATTAACATGTTAATAGAGCCTTTAACAAGCGACTTATCTTTTGTTTCATTTCAGTTACAGCATCTCCCTTCAGCAAGCCCAGATGACACGACATTATGATAAAGAAATTAAAAGTAGCAATCTGTTAACAAAAGAAGGGCATTGTGCACTACTTGTTCTTTCCTAAATCTCGGGTGACAAGATGCACATGAAGAAATATCCCCACAGGAGTCTATTTCTACATAACTCCTGAAAATAGATTATAGGTGTTTTGTGTGCCTACAAATATCTAAAAGGCAGTTTGAGTTTTCCCCCTCTAATTTCCTCTTGGATGTTGTGCGTTATCTAATTTTCATGTTTTAAACTCTCTTAAATTCTACCACCAGAAAGCAGAAGCAGGTGTGTTGCATGGGTGTACAATTTCCTTTGCAAATATCTGAGAAAACATTTATGGGAAATAATCAGAAACGTGATTAGTCAATTTTAATTTTCTAAACATCTGATATAAAATATCTTCTTCACACATACCTAATGCATTATATTATGTAATTTAAACAAATTTTTATAATTTACCAAACTGAGCTGATTCATTTTTATCTTCTTTTTCTCCAACAGAGAGACTGCCTCAGAGTTAGCTGCAAGTCCACCAAGGTGAGAGGCTGGTTTTGCTTACTTTGTACCTGGTTTTTGACACACAGAAAGAAATACTGCATCCTCTTTGAAAGGGTTTCCTTTCTCTTCCTCAGATCTGTCACTATGTACATAACAAAAGTGTGTATTAGTTACATATAAATGATTTTGCCAAGAAGCAATGAGACTAATATTCACAAGTGACTTAGAAAAATGATTCTCATTTCTTTGAAGTTATGTCATATATTTGGAGATTTATATATAAGCTATATTTGTCTCAGAAAACATAAAAATGTGGTTTTTCTTTATTATACTTATGGGAATTGGCAATCTGAAATTACTGAATTATTCTCATTCCTCAGTATATTAATTATAATTGTTATGTTCAGGAATTTAGAGATTTATGAAAGAATTCTGAGCTTTCCCTGAAGGACTTACATCATAGTTTTGATGCTATAAATACATTCTTAATACTTTTTATATATAAATACATAGTAATACCTCAAGAAATTGGTGTACAATTGGTCAATGTATTTATACACTTTTATGTTTTATGTCAGTATATAAAATGGTTAATAGGATGCAGACTTTAGACAGCTAGCCACCAAGAATGATTTCCACTCTTTGATGGAAAGCAGGAGGAAGGGAGGAAGGAAGGAAGGAAAGAAGGGAGGAAGGAAGGAAGGAAGGGAGGAAGGAAGGGAGGGAGGGAGGGAGGGAGGAGAAGTGACCATATTTTTAGAGGCATTTTACTGAACATTGCCTAAGTATCTGGCCTTTTTACCTAGGATTGTACTAGTCTTCAAAGGTGCTCAGAAACCACTCATGAATAAATTAATATGTCATAAGGTGTTACCTGGGAACTGTTGAAGATGAAAATTAAGAAAATCTCAGAACAGGAAAAAAGAAAAGCAAAGAGAATGTGATCATGAACAGCACTTGAGAATAGGAAAAAATGCAAATCATTACCATCTGGCGCAGGAAATAAGCACATTTGGTTGCCTTTGTATTTAAGGAAAACCTTTGCATATAGGCTCGTGATTAATATTCCCAAAGAACTATTTACTGTGATCCAAATACTTAAATTACTGTACATCTTCATTCTTTGGATAACATCCCAAAGAAGCATTTCAACCATGTGCCAGTTTAGAGTTACAACCATGCATGTTCTCTGGTTTTTGTATTCTTGCTTAGTTTGTTCGTCATTGAACTTTCACTCTGGAAAAGGTCCACTGTGAAGACCTGAGCGTTCCATCATCCGCAGAGAGTTGTGTATCTGCCTGTGTTTGTGGTGAAGAAGTTAATCCTGAAGTAATTAAATTAGGAATACTTCCAAACATTCATAGAAAGGCTAGCGAGTGGACCGCCCCTGTATTGTCAGAGCAGACCCACACCATGCAGCAATCATGTAGATGAAAATTACTCAGATGTCTGCAAATCTGCAACCACCTTCTGAATTCTATTAAGTAGTGCTTTATAGTGAATACCAAGCAGCCCTTCTCAGATTCCCCAGAAATAATCTTCTGTTATTGCTAGTTTATTACTCAAGGGACAGTCTGCTCTCTCCTTGAGTTTGGTGGGTGGTATTTTGGTAATAAACCTACTTATTTTGTGTCATGAATTTTTGTTATTCTAATGTTGAATCGTGTTGAAAATAAGCAACATGCCAACAGTCCCCTTCTAACCACTCACAGTCATTGTGGTGCTTGGCAGCAAGGGTATGAAAGAAGTACGTTGTTCCTCAGTTACACCTCTAGTAGAACATCAGATGCTTTTCTACTTTCCCTGGGAGCAGTTCCCTATCCACTGTCAGGTATTTCCTTTCTTACATTACCATAAAGTAACATAATTATTTGATGATGACTGGCCACACTTCCTTGATGGCCACACTGTTTCTTTAACTGGCATTTATTTGTCTGCACAATTCTGGAGGATCTCATCAGTGGTTCAGTTTTTCAGGCAGTTCCTATTTTGGGGGAGAAATGCAAATGTGCCCTCAGATACTGGGGTACCATTTAGAACAAGGCATCGGTAGTTATTTTGTTTGTCAGCTCATGATTAGTGGAGCATTCTGAGTTTTTATCCTTTCAGTCATAAAAGTCTGCTTATTCCGTAACATCTGGGAAAAGGTGGAAAATTGCAGTACAGGCACCTGCCGCCTAGTGAGAGGTGGCCAGGAAGGAAGACGGTGGCATTTGTAACACTTTTACACTTTGATTTTCATTGGTTTTGGCGGTCTTGAAACTTTCCAAAAGGCCGTTGTTGCACAAGGGGAGAGTATTTCAACTTTAATTGCCTTGCGTGGCATTAATTTTACATAGCTGGCCACCGGTCGGTAATATTCTGTGAACACATGCAAATCCTGCAGCAGAGAATTGTGTCTTGGTAGTTAAAAAGGCTTTGAAGTTGAAATGAGATATGTGCGCAAAGTGCTTGAACAAGCCTCAGGTTTGTTTTTCATTACTAATGATAACCTAAATGCGTTTTTGAATTCTTGCCATTGCTGAAATTAAAGCTTGGTAATAATATGTCACCAGAAAAAAATTAGATTATATGAGCAACATGCACTATGCATTGTAATTATATTATAAATATTAAAACCCATGATCTTGTCAGTATTAAAACAAATATTTAAACTGAGTATATGTGCAATTCATGGTGTCTTCTGTCTTGAAGTGACCCAGAAATGGGATACATAATTCCATTTCTTGATCTGCGAAAATGATCACTTTCAATCCTGTGCCCGATGCCTTGCTTTTATTTTGCTTATAGCAAAAATCAGTTTGGCAATCTCAACAATTTTTCCTCATTGCAATTATGTTTTTCAAGATCTATTTTTCATGGTAAGGAATAGTCAGTTTAGGTAGATGTGTTTAAATCATAGTGAACCCCCAGTTATTTAAATGGAGCAGAGGCACTAAATTAATCATGATAAGCTGGGATTTTAGTGTAAGTGATGCCTACATAAATAAAACTTTATTTTGGATAGCAGAATAAAGGTACAAATGAGGCTCATATCGTCAGAGGTTTTATTGTAATCACGCGCCATTAACTGTTATTTTTGAAACAGCACTTTAATGCTTGTTAACACGGTCCACTATGTAAAGTAAACTGTGGAACATGAAGGGACTGAATAGACCTTCACGGAAGTGTCTTAAATACCACAGGAGGGATTCACGAGCTGGTTCTTCATGCTCAGAAGTCAGGATGCTCTTTGAGGAGCAAGAAGTATCTGTAAATAAAGCCTAAAATAATTACATATACGAATCAGAGGTCATTTTGTGCTAGATTTTAGCATAAATGAATGGAGGGAAGAGCCAAAGGTTAAAGTCATGAAAAAAACAGTAGTCTTTTCTTTTGTATTCTAATCCAATAACTTGATTTTTTTTCTGTCTCTTCTGTGATGGGATTTGGGACGTAAATATTAAATGCCCTTAAAGTGCTTTAACTTAGAATTTTTCAACTAGAAATTGTTGACTTTGTGATAGTGTGAAAGTACTAGTCAAAAGTTGTACTTTGGCTTTTGAGTTTTGATCTTTTCTGGGACTGATGGGGGGCAGTACGCTACTCTCTCAGTGCCGGGCAGCACCCTGCTTGGCCCCTGGTCTCAAGGGTTCCAGCCCGCTCTCCAGGGTCCTGTGCTGCTGAGCTAAGGTATTTGATAGTTAGGTCATTATAAGAACTTTTGACTTACAATATTTTCAGTTTATGATGAGTTTATCAGGACATCTCCCCATCATAAGTTGAGGATCATCTATATAAGCAATTCCTAAGATGCCACATACACCACAGAATTCACGTCTGAGACCTTCTACCAAAAAATAAAAGTACATGGCTTGCTTGACTATCAGAGATAAAAGTCATTCTGGTGCAGCTTTATGTAGGGAATTATGGTATGAAATTATGGATCTCTGTTACCTGAAATCTGATCCAAACCAATGCCCTTTAAGGGAAAGCAAGACTGACCCTTCTCACTGACCAGATTTCTCAGCCATGGATTTGACTTGTCAGGTAAGACTGAAGGAAAGGGTGGAAGCAAAGAGAATTAAATAAGCTCTGGCAGCTCACCTTGCTACTGGGGGCTCTAGAGGTGTTTAAGGTTAGATCTTCAGTTCCCTGTGGAGGGACTGCGTAGGTAACACACGCTTGTGTTTCTCATTGTCCTCAATACAAAATGCTATCTTCTGAAAGATCTTTCAAAATGAGAAGATATACATGCTGGTACTTCCAGGCCAGCCTCTCACTAAGTAATCAAGAGCTGATGGACACTTTCTGTCTTCTGTAAAATCCCCAAGAAACAACAACTCCCTCAACATTCCTGCAACCCGAATCTAGTGCTGTTCGATATTGACATTCATTATTTATTCATTAATTCAACAAAGGTACACTGAGTGCTAGGTAGAGTTGTAGGCTCTGAGGGAGAAAATAGACAAACACCCTTTCTTCTCTTAAGTAGTCTAGTCTGGTGGAAAAGGTTCAGATCATTCCAGTAATGTGTTTTATGCTATAAAAGAAACAGAAAAACATCTATGCAAACCAAGGATACTAAGGGATGCCAGCAATGAGACGGGCTACTTCTGATTGGAGGCAGCAAGATGGGCATCATGAATCCACATTCTGAGCAGGACTTCAGGGGCTGGGCCAGTTTGAGCTGGAGGCAGTGGGTTCCCCATGAGATCCCCAGACCTCGATAGTCCCAGAGCCCTCCTCTTTCAGTTTCACTGTGTTGCTGGCGATGAGAAACAAGTCCACTGGCCTAAAATCGGTCTCTGTATACTACACAGCCCAATTTCCTACTTCCAGCCATCATGGTGGACCCTAACTCTGAGGCCACCAGAAGTTGCAGGTGGGGAGATGTATTCTTTCTGCCTCTTCTCCCAACCCACACCTCCTAACCTTTCAAAGGCATCTTGCACTGTGTCTGTGGCTGAATTCTTTCTTCTCCTTCCTTTCTCTTACAATATCCCCTTTTATTATTTTTTTTTTCAGATCAATCTACTTATATGCCACTATAGTAACATCAGCCTAGAAAGTATAGATTGAAGCTGGGTGTTGTGGTACACGCTTGTAATCCCAACACTCAGGAGGCTGAAGCAGGAGGACCACTGTGAGATGCAAGGCAGCATGCACTACACAGTGAGTTCACAGCCACCTTGAACTACATAGCTAGACCCTTTCTTAAAAACAAACACAAAGGAAATAAAAAGAAAATGCAAATTTGATTTACAAGTACAGTTCAAGAGGCTGGAAAAAGTCTAGGGTTAGTTCAGCACTGCTATACGCTGGATGCGTCCCCAGAATTCGTGCGCTGACACTGTGAGCTCCAACACAACTGTTGCGAGGTGTTCCTAATGGAGAGGTGTCCGGGTCATGAGGGCTCCACCTTGGTGAGTAGGTTAATGCCACTATAAAGCCTTCTACGGCCCTGGGTATGGTGGTGCGCACCTCTAAACCTGACTACCACAGGCTGATGCAGGGGGATCAGGAATTGAGACCCCTTTGGGCAATTTAGTGAGATCCCAAATAAATAGATAAATAAATAGATAGATAGATAAATAACATAGGGCCGGAGATGTATCTCAATGATAGAGTGTCCTTGGGTTCAATTCCCAGTACCACAAAAAAATTATAAAAGTAAAATAAATTAATAAACTGATAAATAAAAGCGTCTGAGAATGGATTCCCCGTCTTTTCTACACTTCTGCCATGTGAGGACACCTCCGCCCCACGTGTGAGGACACAGCAAGGAGGTTCACACAAGATGGCGGCACTTGCTCTTGCGCTGCCCGGCTTCTACGACTACGAGGGAAACATGTGACTCTTTCCAGCGACCCAGGCGGTGACGTTCTGTTGCGGCGCCCTGGGTGCCCTCTGCCGTCCTCACTGTGCAGGGGCAGTATCCCAGTGCTCACCGTATCATACGGAGACACAGCAATATCCAGTTTACTCCTGTGTGTCTCATTTCCAGGGAAGAGTCCTTTGCCCATGCCTAAGCCCGTTGGGAAAATAGGGTTTCTTGTATTTTCAGCCTTTTGAAGGAGAGGTGTATTCTGCCAGTAGTCAAGAGAAAGGGGGGAAATGGCTTTAAGTATTTACAGTATGAGTGCAATCCACCTCAGATGGGTGTCTTTTCATTTTCTCCCTAGTCTGCTCCAGGCAGGTCTCCGACCCTTCCATGCCACGAAACTGACCTGGTCAAGATCACCAGAAGCCTCCTCTAGGGGCTGGGGATTTAGCTCAGCGGCAAAAGCTCCTGCCTGGCAAGAGCAAGGTCGTGAGTTCGGTTCCCGGTACCGGAGGGAAAAAAAAAAAAAAAAAACAGAAGCCTCGTCTAGTTCAACCTAGTCTCTTAGCTGCATTCAGTGTGGAAAGTCCTTCCTCCTCCCTGAAGACCTTTCTTAGATTTGGGGATGACAAACTCCAGGTTTCTTCTCCCACCGGCCACTTCTTCCCAGTCCTCTCCCTGGCCTTCTTGCTCTGTGTATTTATTGTCCTCTAGGTGGTGAGGTACCCCAGATTTTCCTTGGAAATCGCTCTCTTCACTGCTGGGAAGGATATAGAGAGATTTCACACAGCTCCTTGGTGTTGAAGACCACGTTTATGCAGATATCTTCCATTTCTACATCTACTTCCCCGGCTTCTCTCTTGAGGCTCAGATGTGAATATCCAATCACTACTCTGGCATCTCTACTTGAATGAATAATCTTAAACTTACATAGCTGGAAAGGCCTCCTGAGTCCCCCTTTGGCCAGTTTTACTACCACATACCCAACTGCTGGAGGAGAAATGCTAGTAACCTTTCCACAGCCTTCCTGTATTCCCAGGGAGCAGGCAGCCCACTGACCAACTGTACTGACGCAATCCAAATTTATCTTCAAGCTGTGCACTCTCTCTATCGCTTTGCAAGCCACCACCGGTGCCCACCTGTACTCCCAGCCCCTTCTTGGTCTCCTCACTTCCTCTTCTGCAAATTTATTCTCCAACAGGTGCCTGAGTTACTTTAAAAACTATGCCACAGTTTCCTAAAAATAGCATAGTTTGTCTTCCAAGGGCAGCTTCTTCTATTCCTCTCTGCAAAAGTATGCTCTCTTGCTTTCTGTCAAGTAGCTCCACCATGCCTGCCTTCCCTGCGCTTCCCCTGCCTGTCTAATCATCTCCCATGCATTCTTCAAGACTCGGACTTGCAAACTACAGCCCATAAAATGACTCTTGCCCGTGGTCTGTGCCGCTAGATCAGTTTCACTGGAATACAGTTGTGTCCCCTGCATGCTATCTCTGCCTGTTTTTACACTGCAACATCGGGGTTGAAGGGCCGTGCCTGAGATGGTATGACCTGGCAAGTCAAAAATATTTACTGTCCACTCGTATGAGAGGTTTGCTGACCCCTCTCCTAGACACAGATTTTTTTGAGGATGTCCTGTCTGCCCTGAAGAGTTTTATGTTTGTTCCCAAAGCTGCCTGTTCTAACTGCTAGCCTAGCGTTTGCACCACCTGGTAATGTAATCTATCGTGAACTTCTATACCTTCCACTAAGCGGGAAACATTTTGTGATCCCATTGTTATTCACTACTTATCTCCAATGCCTAGCACTGCCTGAAACATAGTAGGCACTGCACAAACATTTGCATATGTGTTTGACTGTCTGGGGGAGTAGATGTTTGAGTTAACTAATAAATGTTTGAATCAATGAATAATGTTTGAGTTGAGAAAAGAAGGAAGAAATGTCATGGAAACTTTCTCCAAAAGGTCCAGTGATATACTATATATATGATTTCTGTCCTATCACCCTTCTTGGCCAAGTGTGGTGGTTCACAACTGTAATCCCAGCACTTGGGAGGCTGATGCAGGAGGATTGCCATGAGTTTGAGACCAGCCTGGGCTACATAGAGAGTTGATGTCTAGCCTGAACTACATAGTAAGACCCTATCTCAAAAAAACCTATCACTCTTCCTATTGCGCTCAATGATTTAAAGTCTTTGATATCCTGAAATTTCATCTAATAGGCCGGGAAGTTAGTAACCTAAACTTGACTTCTCCCAAGCTTCCCAGGGCTATTGCTGTTGTGTATGTGTCTACCTAGAGGCTGAAGAGAACGAAGTTTGGGCTTAGCCATACTTGAGTCCTGTGTCTGACACTTGTGTGAATGTGAGCAAGTTAGTGAACATCTCTGCCTCGGATTTTTCCTTGTAAATTTGGAAATATCATGATGCCAGTCTGCTAGAGTGGCTACAAGGAGATAACCCATGTAAAGTATTTAGCTCTGTGTCTGGCACACAGCAATCCATCACCATGCGGTAGCTGTTGTTGTTTGTGCCAAGATAGGTTTTTATTCTTGACCCGACTTTCACTGTGTTCCCAGGCTGGTCTCAACTCTACCCACAGCCCAAATCTCAAGTCAACCACTTACTAGTTCAGAGGGCAACTGTGTAAGCTTCTTCACCTTCCTGTGCCTCATCCTCTTCATCAGTCAAAGGGGATAATAATGGGAGCAGCTCTTATAAGTGCAGTAATACATGTACAGAATTAGGTGGAGTTCTGCAGAGCTCTCATGCAGTACATCCTTTGTTCCTTTACTATAAGGAAGTTAACATTACGTTACTTGAATTTGAGATAAAGAATGAAAGAGTATCAACCTGTTGGCCATATAAACCTGTAGTTCAGACTGTAATTATTCAGTGCCTAGATTTTGCTTTGCTATGAATGGCTGTTGGTGATTTAAAACAAAATATTCTAAGCTAGATAAAAAATTCCTTTGACTTTGCTGTAGTACATGGAAACAATGTCTCCCAAAGAAAAGACACAAATGGATGCTGCTTACCATGGTTCAGCTGATCATTTCTCAACTTTACAAGGGCACAATAAGGTTACTCATCTGGTAGAAACTGTACTTTGAATTTTGAAAGTTGATCTTTTCCTGGGCTAGAGACGTTTGGTCCAATACTCTGCCCTGGTACTGGGCAGCGGTGAACCGCAGCTCCCAACCGACCACACCGTCCTGAGGGGGAACAACAACACTGCAGTGTAGCCAGCATTTTTGGATACCAGTGTTTGATAAACTGCACAATATAGTCAACACTTTATTATTTTATAAAGGCCTTACGTTAGGTAATTTTGTGCAACCGTAGGCTAAAGTAAGTGTTATAATCATGCTTAAGATAAGCTAGGCTGTGCCATGATATGTTAGGTTAGGTACACTACATGTGTTTTTTGCTTTAGGATATTTTAAACTGATGGCTTATCAGGACGTGACCCCATCAGCGGTCCCTGAGCATCTGTATATGCAAATACTACCCATCTACCACGGGCAGCGCTAGCAGGAACATGGTTTTCATTAACTCTCCAAATTACTTAAATCAAAACATTTCATCCTTTATAGATGTGTATAAGAGTCTGTAGTGACTGAATTAAATTACAATTGTTTTATAATATAATGTTCTGATGTGTAACAGACTATCAAAGGAAAGATCTTTGCAAGGAAAACTTTAGAATATTGTTAAGTTACTCACTGCATGACCTATTTAGACTGTTCAGATTCCTCTTGTTGTAGACTACATAATTAAATTTTAAATGGAACATGATAAAGAAATTATACTGGTGATCTCCAGAGATTTTGATACCCTATTTGGCTCTTTATAAGAGTATAGCAAAGATATCGTTTAAAATTTAATAAAGGCCTGCCCTAATTTTTTTCTCCTTTTAGATTTTCCTTATCTGCTGCCTAATTCAAAGCAATGTTATATGATCCACAAGTGTTACCTGAAATAAATGTTCAAAATAAAAATTCTTTAAAAGTACATGTATCCCAGTTTAAGGATTCCATTGTTTGTGCCTGAGAGCTTTTATGCAGCAGTTGAGCTCCCCTAAGATAAAACCTCCCGTTTCCTGAATTTGTCACCATGCAGGGTTGCAGCTCTGTTCATTGTTTGCAGAAGCATTCATGTCTACAGAGTTTACAGAGCAAGAGGGCAGAAAATGGTGTCTGTGTAAGAAATAATTTTTGCAATTAGAATTTCTTATTTGCTATGCAATAGTTAGACTACTTGAGACTATTAAAGGGCACACACACACACACACACACACACACACACACACACACACACACAAAGCCTTCAGGAAGAAGCGCCAATGAGAAGAATTCCCGGCTTGAGTATCCTAAGACCCATTGCAGCCTGTTGGGTAAATACTTTTTCTTTAATAACCTTTTGTCATTTCTTTTTTTTTTGGTATTTAAAGGAATACTGTCAAGATATAATTA
Organism: Chinchilla lanigera; assembly: GCF_000276665.1. Classification (NCBI taxonomy): domain Eukaryota; kingdom Metazoa; phylum Chordata; class Mammalia; order Rodentia; family Chinchillidae; genus Chinchilla; species Chinchilla lanigera. The sequence continues at coordinate 27,003,003 of NW_004955421.1, forward strand.
TAGGCTTCATATAACTCTCTTGTATCATTAAGAACACTAATAACATTTTCTAAAGTACAACAGGCCTATGTTAGGTGACCAAGTTTAGGACTGTTTCCCTGAAGGTTTTCAGATTTTGCTGCCCTCTGAACTTTGACAAAAACAAGTGGGAGAGTTTCCCTTCCTTCTCAGGTCTGGTTTGTTGTTTATACTGTCTTAAAGGTTTGCTTCCATCAGTATTTGGAATTGTTAGTTATGGAGACCGTATAAATTAATAACATTTATTCTCATTTATACATATAGTTTTAAATCTATACACCTTTCTTTTCAGATTAGGTTTGATAAATAGTATATATTTTCCTTTCCCTTCCTTTTGGCAAATGTGCAGATTTCCCTTTGAGCCCAAGCCACTCAAGCATTTTATGTTGTTTCCACTTTTCACACAAGCAACATTAAATTTAGAAAACAATGTATAAGATATCATTGCTGGCAATGACATGAGCCAGCAGGGAAAAAAGTTCACAATTAAGCCTCCTTTCATCCTTAACCCTCTGCCTCTCATGCTCTGGGGGAGGGTGGAGCTTTAAGGAGTGATGCTGAGCCACACAAAGGATCCTACAGAGTGACTCAGTCTGGGAACGTGGGCATCCAGTGCATAGTGGACATTTTGCTTTCCCACCACTACACAACATTTGAGACCCTCCCTTCCTCACCCAGGTCCAGAACTGTACAACGAGGCCAGCACCCACAACAGTGACACCTGGTGACCCCTGACTCATTACAGGGCACCAAGGCTCCCTTCCAAAGGAAAGGAAAATGGTTCCCAAATTAGGCTTTCAATGAAACAAACAGGTTTCTGGGCAGAGTCCATGATTTAAAATAAAAACAATGAATAAAGAAAATGCTGATGGATATAATAAATGATAAAACCCTAAAATGAATCTATTGATATTAGGAGCATCATTATTACCAGTTCCATCACTGGGCACCCTCATGAGCAAGGAAACATATGGGATCCTATAGAGAATACCAAGAACTGTCCCTACCTCTAAAAAACAGAAGATCCTACTAAAGAATTTAAACTCATAGAAGCATAGAGTACAACGGTGGTTGGAGGTGAGAGATGGAGAGAAACAGGGAGAACTTGGTCAAAGGGCACAGAGTTTCAGTTTGATAGGAAGAGAAATAACTTTGGTAAAGCCAATGGAGAGCATCATGACTATACTTAGTGGTAATGTATTGTATACCTGAAACTTGCTAAGAGACCAGGTTTTAAATGCTCATCACAAAGTGATAACTGGATGAGATGGTTAACTTGATTTTATCATTCCACAATGTAAACATTTATCACAAATGGTGCTATGCCATAAATATATTCAATTTTTGTTTTGTCAACTAAAATAAATTACTTAAGTATGAATAAATAAACAGGAGATTCTAAAACTAGGAATTTGAATATGGTAAGAGAAAATACATTCTTCCTTAACACAAAGTCGGTCACATGAGAAGGTTAAAAAAATATTATTGACTACATCAAGCACAGGGAAGAGAGAAAACATTTTTGTGTGGCAAATAATAAAACACCACGGTGGAAGACAGATGTGTTCAGGGAAAGAAAGAACAATAACAAAGCAAAAACCAAGGAGTGTGGAGTGTCTTACGATGAAGATTCAGCCAGTTGGCTTCACTCAGGTTGTTTGTTAAGAGAATAATGAGCTATGGAAGCGTGAGGGTTTTTAATTTTGTTTGTTAATGTATGTGGCCACCCAATATCATATCATACAGAGATGCATATGAAGTTGAAAGAGCTACATTCATGTTCTAGTTATTAAAAAGGGCAATAATGAACTATGAAATTAGAGAATAGATAGAGGTCAGATTGCAAAACTTTAGTGATTGATGACTTTTGCTTTTGATTTGCTTGGTTTTGTTTTCAATAGGACATGAGCAACACTAGAGCAGGATAAAGATGATATTCAAAGAAACTGTCAGCTAGGTCAGTGTGATGGTGTCCTGCACAGTGCATCACAGTGGGAAGAACCAACATGGAGGATTAGCGGGCGCCATTTTGTGTACCATATGAGTTTGGCTGTTGTCTTCTCAGGGTGTCATTCCTTGAAAACTTAGACAAAGTGTAAATTTGATAAAGATTCTTCAAAGAAAAATAATGTTGCAGAGGTCAGTGTAATACTCAAATGGCTTCTGATTCATTCTGGCAATTTCTCAGGAGAAACAGAAGAAAGCCCTTCTTGAGGGGATTGCTCTGTTGATTGCTCTCCTCAGTTTCCATCTTTTCCTGACATTCACCATGAAAGTTTGGTATGTGGCACCATCAGAGGGGACCTCTTGGCAGCAGAACCGTGTGCACTGCTTGTTCTCATTTGGCCTTTCATGTCCTGGCCTGGAACTCCTTGGCTGATTTCACCATGTCTGGGGTTTCATCTTTTCTGGGTTAGTGCCTGAAGCTCTGACGGTTTGATACTGTTCAGTTGAGAAAGTCCTATTGAAGTTCAACTTCTATGATGCAAGAGTTTCTCTCTAATGTTAGAGTGAATTGAAGCCCAATTTTATGTGAAATGTTAGCCTTCATTTTGTCATCTAGCTCTTGTGTTGCCTAAATTTTATAAATGTTATGTGAAAGAGCAGAAGTTAGTTTGGTGGTGCTTTGGGACAACCTCAGGTGTGACATGGCATAAAGTGGCTAACTGGTAACTGACACAGAACCATTCTAGGTGGTGGAAGCACGAGGGTCTTTAATTTTGTCTGTTAATGTATGTGGCCACCCGATATCATACCATACAGAGATGCACATGAAGATGAAAGAGCCACATTCACGTTCTAGTTATTAAAAAGGGCAATCATATTTCATAATTGAGAAATGGAACTGCTCAAAAGGAGTTTGAGGACTGGAAAGCAAGATTGAGTAAGAATAATTTGTCAAGAATTTTCATAATTTGGTGACCCTGCAAAGATGTCTTATTGACTTTGCTCTTTTCTGCTCTGTCATTGGATTCTCTTCCTTCTCTAGTGTACATATGTCTTGAGGTTGATTTTTGCTAGAAAGGAGCAGTATGGCCTTTGAAGGGAATAAAAAGGTAAGAAAGAGCTACTGTCAGTGGAGAGATACCCATTTTAACATAAAAACTGTCCAAGAGGAGAACACAAGTTATCTACATGAGAATTTTGCACATATTCTCATGGTATGTGATGGTTCTCCCTGCAATATACACCTGGTGTGTGGGCTTCATGGAACTTTTTAAAAGTCTTCCTGTTCTGTACACAAATAGACTGATTATCAAAGAATCTAAAGCAAATCCTCATCACCAGACTAGTTGCTGGACAAGTAGATAACTCCTTAACACAGATGGAGTCTAGTTATCATTTCAGGGTCCATTCTTGGAGCAAAAATACCAAGAACTCCATTAACTACTTTCTGAGTAACTGTATCTTTCCCTCCTATTTTTGTAACTTCTCTCCACCCTTTCCCCACCCTTTCTGTCATAACCTTATTCTATATGAATAAAAGCGAAGTCCAGAAACAAGTATTCACGTTATCTTGATCCTGGTATAGAACAGTGTTTCTCAGCTTTTGATGGGCATGCAAGTCATCAGAGAATTTTGTTTAAATGCATATTCTAATTCAGTTACCCTGGGAGAGACCTGAAGTTCTGCATCTCGCACAGGCTCCCATGGTTCCGATGACACTGCCCAACAGGCCATTTTTTTTCAGTAGCAAAAAGGTGCAGCAGTCACATTTTATGTAGGAGTAACAGTCACTCTCCATACCTTTAACAATCATTCCGCACTTTTAGGAATACAGTGCTTCAGTTTTCTACCTTATGTCCGGTTGGCTTGCTCCTGTTTATTTTTGAGAAGATTCTATAAAGTGTTTTAGAAACTGCCTCCACAAGAGTAATTTCTTTTACAAACTCTGTGTTAACTATAAAACTACTGTAGAAGCCTAAGGAATGCAAAGAACCCCATAAAAGCAATATGTTATTGGGCCCATATGAGTTTAGATTACAGTATCAATCAGGATTTGACTTTCAAGTCTTTACTTTATGATGAGTAGCGATAATTGAGACACCAAAAGTTTTTATATTGTGAAGGCTTTATTTTGCAAATGTGAAGTACTCTTTGCATTAAGCAGTTGAATCCTCAGAGATTCTCCATCTGTGTCAGTGACTGGACAGTATAAGTCTAGGTAGCACGACTGTATATACAGGGGTAGAGAAAGACAGAAAACAAGAGAAGGTGAATCTGTGAACTGACTATAGTTCTGAAGATGATTTCTGGAAACTGACGCTTATTGACTATGCAGATCTTAAAACGGTCTTTGTTTTACTTATTCCATAAGAAATTGAAAAGTATTAGAGAAGTAATATTAGTTTTCTACTTTCACCTCTGTTCCCATTCATCCTGTCCCCTCCACTGAAGTAAATGGAGGTGTCTTGGATACAGCAATCTAATTTGGAATGACTCAAGAGAGATAGAGAGAGAGACAGGTAATGCTGAATATTCAGAGTCCAATAATAAAAAATAATCACTTTAGTGAAAAGCCAGCTGTTCTTTGTTTTCTAATAGGCATGTGATGTTGATGAAAAATAGCATTCAAATAAAGTTTACCAAGTAGAATTGGTTTGATTCAGAATATTATACTATTTTGCAGAATAGGAAATGTTATTTACATTTTACAAAAAACTGAAGAGTACAGCCAGTCCAAAGACTCAAATACCAAAGGATTATCTTTAAATTTAGAGAATGAAATATGCTAGAGCATTATATCACGGCATTGCCTGATAATTCTTTCAGAGAATATGCCTGTGTTTTCTGTGTCCTTCACATTTCATTTGAATGAATGCTTTCTGGATTTTTATGATGCTTAGGGATATGTTAAAATACCACTGCAAACATACCAGGCAACTTAGGTTTAGATGATTCTCAGCTTGAATTATTTCAGCATCCTGCAATTTGAATTACTTGAGAAGCAATAGGAATTGCATGACAATTCAGAGGCCCTCTTCTGTGTTTCCTTTTATGTGTTTGTAAGTGCAGTGAATTTTCCCGAAGAAGACCCTGAGACAAAGATTTGAGTCCAAGGACAAAAGGGAACGGGGATGTGGAACAGAGGGGAAGAAAGCCAGTAGATCACTCGTGTGAGTGAGTTTCTGCTGGGCAACTGGGACTCCAGGCCCCTGAGGAACACAGTCCACGCAAGGGCAAGAGAGCTGCTGTGTTTATTCTTCATGAAGATCCAAGGCTGTTTGCTCTTGGGTGCTTCTAGTCCTGCGCTTGCCCAGGCCAAGCATTTGTAGTGCAGAGAAAATCCTCTCTAAAAGAGGAAAAGGCGTGATCCGCAGGCTGCTTGGAGAAGACTCTGTAGGCCAGTTTAGGGAAGGAGAAGGCCGTAAGAGCAAGTCTCCAAGGATAGCTGCCTTATCAGTGTGACCACTGTTGAACTCCCAGCACCTCTTAGAGTGCCTGGTACCTATCAGATGCTTTAAGGGTGTTTATTCAAGGAAAGAAGAAGAAAGGCGAAGGAGAGAAAGGAGTGAAGAGGCAAGCGGGGAGAGAGGAAGAAGAGGAAATGAATGATTCAAATAGAATCAGAAAAAGCTCAGCACTGGCAACACATCTGCCAGCAGCACTGATACAGCCAAGATTAGAGGCGCTTTCTGAAAATGTACTTCACTCCTGATTTAGGTCCCCTAGCTACGACTGAAATGCTATGTGTGTCAGACTCGTTATGCATGAGAATATGGGCGGAGAAGGGATAAGTGTGAGAAAGCAAATAGCTCTGTGTGTCAACTACCTCAGCTCTGAAGTGTGGACTGAAGGGACTTAGACTCTGACATCAATAGTTACACCCACCTACTTTTTAAAAGTATGTTTACTTTTGATTATTAAGGAGATGTGAGTTCCCAGTGTTCTGGGCCAGTCATAATTTTCAGTGAATTGTTGCAATGCTACCTTATTTCTTGGTCGTGAAGCAGATGGGGAATAGAGTTGGGAGAAAAGGAAGACAATGTCAAGCATCCAGACAAAGACAAAAAAATTCCTTTAGTCACTTGGGTTTTTGTTAATATCAAGATGTCAAGCATAACACAAACAACTTTGTTTATATTCTGCTTACGTGTTCTAAAATAAAAAATTTTAGCATAAAAAATCAGTGAATCACCACTTATATACATGACACTAGACATAGAAATATCCAGACATAGCATGTGATTGCTTTTATTTATTATTCTGATGGCTCTCATTCTATAGATAGATAGATAGTTGTAACCTGAGCACACAGCTGTTCGGCCAGGTGTGGATCTGAACGTGTTCCTGTGTGGGTGGATGTGTGTGCTGCAGGGGGTGGGGGAGCAGAAGGGTTATAGAGAGGGAACCCTTCTGAAAATAAGTATTTGTGGATTTATTTTCTGGTTCTGGTTATTGGTGACTTCTGGTTCTTTTTTTTATTTTAAAGAATAAAAATTTTTTAAAAACATTAAAATGACACAGCATTTCAAAACAAGATGATGGGAAAGCAGCAATCATTGTTATATTGCATATGGTTATCTTCAAAGTAGTTGTTCAGATTATGAGATATAGGCATGCAAAATTGATCAAAAAAATTAAGCATTAACTCTTCCTTTCAATAAACCAATAGAAATTAAAGAAATGTGTTTTTTTTTATGCAACAGAGTATTATTCAGCTTTAAAGAAAGATAAACTCAAGCTTTTATAGGTAAATGGCTGCAACCAGAGACCATACGCACAAGTGAAATAAATCAGACCCGCATGTGTAAATGTCGTATTGCCTCCATAGTGTAAGAACCTGAAAGAGTAAATAAGATCCAAAAGGTACAACAGATATTGTGAAAGGGAAAGAAACTACACAAATGTAACTTCTGTTTCAATCATGATTGGTACATGCTTCTATGAGTTGCTCTGCAGTGCTAATAGAAACTTCAAGAGGACATTTCTCTACAGAATAACCCCCTCTCTAATTGCAGCAACAATGCCAGCTTCCTCATTCTGCCCTCTCTTCTGGCCCATGAGTAATGTTGTAGACAAACAGCACCGGGAGGACAACATGGACAGGACGGCAGTATAGCGCATGCACAGTTTGAAAGTACCGCATCAGTAAAGGGTTAACAAGTTAGAAATACTGTTCCCTTCCAGGAACAAGAGCAGAAAGAACTTGGCAAAGATTGCTGTCTTTTTTTTTCCCCGAAGGGGTGGAGAAATGAGCTATTGAGACACAAGGCCAACATGGACCTAGGGTATTAAGTGTCTTCCTGCCCCAGAAGCCTGATACTGTCTCCCTCGTGGGTCTCCCAGGACCCTGGCACTGGGTAGCAGGCCAGCTACATAGGGGTATGGGAATCAACCCATAAACACTTGCTTTCTTTTAGAAGGACTCTGAGCGCCTCTCAACAATTTCCTCATACTGATTTATTGATTTAATTTTTGGTTGGCAGTGCTGGTGGTTATAAAGTAAATTTACCCCAGGAAAACAGGATATTTTGGGAATTCATTAATGCTAACACATTGCACTTGGGTCCTAGATCCACTGCTTTCCATCTGCCCAAATCAGCTACAGCAAGCAAACAACAATGACTTGTCCCTCCCTGTACTTAGTTGGGATGGTAGGAATAGCAGACATGAGTTTATTTTCCTCTTAATTGTTAACCTTAGAAATCAAAAGCTGATGACTTTTGCTAATACTGTGTTTCTCATCATGCTCAAATTTTGGCAATCTGTTTTTTGTTATATATTTTGATTTAGGCCTCAAGGGAAGAAATCATCACAGATGTATTTCTTTTCGATTATTGAATCATGCCATATTGGCTTAATGTTATGTTGGTTATCTGTTTCTGTGAAGCAAATTATCCCAAAATGTAGCTGCTTGGAACAACAAACATTTGTTACCTCAGTTACTCAGAGCTGGGATACAGCCTGCCTTACCTGGGGACGTTTACTCCAATGTTTCCCATAAAGTTGCAATCAAGGTTTTGGCTGGTCTACAGTCTCATAAGAAAACATGACTGTGGAAGGATACACTTTCAAGCTCACTTGTGATTGGTGGAAGGATTAAAGGCCTTGTGAGCTATCAGACTGAAGGCATTAGCTCCTCCCTTTCTGTTGGCGAGTGCCTCCCTCACTGCCCTATGAGCCTTTCTGTAGGGAAGCTGCCTTCCACTGTGGCAAACAAGAGAGACCAAGATAGTGCCAGCAAGAGAGACCAAGATAGTGCCAGTGACATGGAAGACATGTGTGCTATAACATAATTGCATGACCTCCCCTCTCTGTTACTATGTCATCTTCAGTATAAGTAAGTTGCAAGGACCAGTCCATTTTCCATGGTGGGATTATACAAGGAAATGAATACCAGGGGGTACAGATCATTAGGGGCCATTTTAGATGTTACTTATACTAATGTGATTCCAAAATGAAATATGGTAGAGATATTTTTGCTGCAATAGATGCTATGCTCTAGAATAAATTCTCAATTATTTGTAGTGACATGGATCAATACATTGAAGGTAAAGCAGAAATCATATGACCAAGAAAGTATAAGCAGATTAAGAATTTCTCTGATAGTTGGGTATTGTCCCACTGTGGCAAAGAAGCAACAAGGCTAGGCTAGCCAAGCTCTATGCTCAGGGCAGCCTGCACCTATGCCACTGTCAAACGAGTCCTGGTGAGGATCAGAACCCCCACACAGGCTGAAGGAAGAGTTACTTAAACTATGGAAGGAAGAGCATTTAGATACGATAGGAGGAGCACAAACTCAAGTGTGCAGGACTTACAACACGAGGAAAGACTAGATTGGGAAGATTAAGATGCTCTAGAAATACTTTAGAGCCTGGGAAAAGCTGTTCTCAAAAAATCTCGGTATGTCACCTACCCCAGACTGTGCCTTAAGAGATCACTCTGTAACTTGCCCATTTGGACTGGGCTGGCCACACCTTAGAGCAAAGTCCTCTGCTCTCACAGGAGAAGGCAAATTTGATCCATACTTACTAAGAAACAAGGGTCAGTGTATCTTGGGCACCTAGCAGACTGAAAGTTGTACTAATTAGTCCACTTTCTGCTCCTATAGAAAAAATCTGAGATAACCAGTTTCTAAAGAGAGAAACATTCCTTTTGGTTCACAGTTTTGGAATTGTCAGTCCACGACTGATTGGCTCCATTGCTTTGGGGCTTTGCTAAGGCAGCGCATCATGGTGGGAGCATGTGGCGAAATCGTTCATTTCTGGGATACGAAAACGGGAAGAGACCAGTATTCCACAATCCCTTTGAAATTAGTGTCCCTTTTAAGACAGACCTTCTGTAAGGCCCCCCACCTCTCAAAGGTATCTACCGCCTTCTAAAGCACCAAGCTAGAGAGCCAAGCACTAGTGGAAGCCAAGAATCCCTGCTCTACTGCTGGGTCTTGATGTGGGGTCACTGGGTTTAGGGAGGTGATTTGCAAAATAAGTGGTTCTGTCTTTCCTCACCAATAAAACCTAAATGTTTCCAGCAACCTACCTATATATAGTTAAATCCAGTAGACACTTCAGTACATACACTATATAGACTCTCACCAATAGTTTCCACTGTTGGACCACTTACTTATTCCTTGTTGAGCAAGTCTTGCTTTGGCTATAGGTATAATTTGGAGTCCTTGGTAACCAGATTTGTCCTAGGGAAAGAATTTTGCATGAAGAGAACAGAGGACCTGGACTGGCACCATAGTGATCATGTCCACCGAGGAACAGGAGATGAAGATACCCCCAAAGGCAGCCTTGGCCTGAGAGGTTAGAAAAGAAGCCAGACGGGAGTAGGTTTAGAGGTGAGTTGATAATGAGCAAGTGTAGGAAATTCATTCCAGAATTTCTTCTTCAAAAGGGGTGGGGGAGAGAGGTGGCGGTGCTGGCTAAGGGGAGACAGTGGGCTTTGGGGTAGGATGTTTCTTAGAGATAGCAGAGACTCTTCCATGATTAGATGTATAACAGAAATCAAGAGGGATGGAGGGGGAGGTAAAGTCCTTGAGCAGGCCAGAGAACGTGGGCTCGAGAACAAAGGTGGGGTAGCCTGAGAGCAGAGCCAAGCTCCATCTACACGGGGAGGAGGGGAAAATGTGCCTGTGTAGTCACATCAGCTCACAGGACTGGAGGCTCAGGGGGCCTCCTAGAGTTTCAACTTATGAGTGGACGGGAGCAGCAGGAGACACCCTAGGAACAGGGGGTGCTGCTAACTGGCCTCACGCTAGAGGGACAGCAAGCTTGGAAGACGGCTGATGCGAGTACCAACAGCTTTCCCCTCCACCAGCTTTGCGCCTTGCCTTTTATTCATGGGGTTGGAGTTCTGTGCAGCAGCAGCACAGACCCAAGAAAATGGAGAGGAAGGGCTGCATAATGTGGGCAGGAAGTGAGAGAGGAGCAGCTGGCGAAGACCTCATGCAGAAGCCGTGGGCCAGGGAGGACAGTCAGAACTTAGGTACTCGGGGGAGAGAAGAGAGCAGGCAGCACACGCTGACAAGCTGCAGTCTGCCGGACCCTGCATATGTCACCTGTCTACCCCACAGCTTCGTGTCGGAGAAATGACAAGCCCTGCCTGTGGTCTTTCCACTGGCAAGAGGAAGAGTCAAACTCTGCGCTGTGGCTGTGTGGTGTCCAGTATCGCCATGCTGTGTCTCCGGGACACAGCAAGCCAGAAACTACCTGGGCTGAGTTAGGACGTAGGTGGCTTTGCCAGAACAGCGTTGGCATTGGCAAAACCCACGCTTAGCTGACTAGACAAAGTCAGAGGCCTGAAAATGTCACTGGGGATAATTGGAGGATGACCAGAGAGCTCTGGGAGCTGAGCTCTGTGTGTCTCTGAGCAGCAAGTGGCGTTTGTAGCAGTCGCTAGTATTACACGCCATGGTGCTGTTGATTGCACACACCAAGTGTCCTGGAGGAAGCACCAGCAAGGGCCTGTCAGCAGCTGTTCCCAGATAGAAGCGAGGGAAGGTGGCAGTTAACGATGTTGACAAATTTCTGACGGGGCTATTACAGTGTGTTAATGTGCATTCTCAAACAATATGTTTCCATCTTCCACTTCTTCTCCCTGCTGGTTTGATTGAGCAAACCATAGCGACCCGAAGTGCAAGATTTATACAGATAGTAGAGCAGGGGCTGGGGACATAGGCAGGGGAGCCCCCTTGGGGAGGAATTTACCTTTTAAAACGCGAGGGGAACAGGTGCTCTGGAACTGGCATGTAACTGCAGAAGGGTGGGGCTGGCACTCCTGAAGGGAAAGGTTACTCAGATTAACAACACTCTGCAGAGAATGATGACATCCTGGCGCCGCCATTAAAACAGGTGGCTGTCATTACGGCTGCTCACTCGTGATGGGAAGATAATACAGGCTGAGAGAGATTTATAGGGGGCCCAGGAAGATAAAATTGCACATAAAGGGGGAAACAAGGCATAAAGAGGGCTAATTTGGGGAAATTTCTTCCCACAGGACTGCACGTGATACTCATAAATGGTGTAGAATTTGTGTCACTATGTCCAGAGGGTTAAATTACCTACAGTGCCTTCATTTATTCAGGTTTATTCAAGTATCTTTGTGAAAAAAAATTTTTTTCCTCTTTGCATGTGTTCTTTGAGTTTAAGGAAGTGGTAAACATAAAAATGTACTGCTTTTCCCCAAACAAATGATGTTGTCTGCTTAGCTGATGGTCAAAATCAAGAGGTGAGTCGGAATAATGAGGAGGTCAGAGGGTGTCCCGCATTGTGCGAGGTTAACGGTGGGTCTGTGTATCCTATTTTTCTTTTCTTAAAGAGATGAAGTTTGAAGAAATTAATTCAGTACCCTTAATAGTGCTAAATATTGCCCGGTAGTATTCTAAGTATCTTACAGATGCGAGCTCAAGACTTATAACAACACTTCTAAAGTAAAATCATTAATTACATTGATTTCAAGGCGAGGTACGGGGAAGCTGCTAAAGCTCCACAGTCGCCCACCGTCGTACAGGTAGAATGTTGTGTAGCTGGGGTTCTAACCCAAGCACTCTTCCTCCAGAGACTGTGCACTTCGGTTCTACAGCTCTCCGGCTGCACTATGCACGTTTTGTCCATTTTGACTTTTAAGGGGCGTATAAATTACGCATTTGCCCTATCTTTAAGTCTCTGTTCTGGTGAGAACACGTTTTAGTCTCAGCTATGTAAGAAGTTGTTGCATTAAAGGTTGAGAAGATAGGAGAATCATATTGGTGCTGGAGCCCAGGATGGTGTTTTCCATTTCACAGGGCATCTTTAAAACGCACAGCCCTTGTCACAGTGAGGTCTTGAGAGCCTGCTCTGCTCCCCCTGTGTACACACAGAGAAGGCAGGGTAACCTTTTAAATCCGTTAGAAGTTCACACGCTCGCTCTCAGACATGAAAGATCCACACAAAATTCCAGATATGCTGACACACTTAGTCCAGCCAGCCCCTTACCTGCTGCTCAAAATCTCACCCTTAGAGGCGCGGGTGGGAGGATATTTCTTTGGAAATTCTGACGTCTTTTTTCCTGGAGATTTACAGCTGATTGGGCACAGATGGGAGGCCCGGTAATTTACCCTGTCCCTCCCCCTCTCTGTTCTTCCTCTGACACAAGACATGAACAGCTCTTTTGCCTTCACAAGGCATAGCCAGATTGCCAAGTAATTACCTTGATTTATGAGGGCAGGAGTAGGAGGTAGCAGAAACCATAATTTTTAACCTAAGATGGCCAGATTACCACTCCCATAACTAGTAAATTACCTCACATTGTGTTACATCCCTAATAAGCGTGTTGAAGTGGCGGGGGTCACATCTGATTGCCTTTGGGTCCTCAGCACCCGGGACAACGCTTAGCTTTCAGTGTTTAGTGAGTAGAGACACGAATGCATACGTAAACACCTACTATGCACTCCCCATGAAACAAATGTTTTCACCTTTCTGCTTCAAAGCAGTAAGACGTATAATAACAAATACACAAATCTGTAACACATATAGGCAAGGGAAACATGGCCTTTTGGAAGAGAGAAAACGCTTCCAGTTTTAGGGAACAAGAAAGCTTTCATGAATACTGTGTTGGAGAAAGCTGGTAGCAGACAGGAGGGGTTTGGAGGCGCTAGAGGCAGAAATGCACAGAATACACTAGAAAAATCACAGTAGGCCTCAGAGGGTTAGATGCGCTCAGGTCATATACGAGAATAGGAAAGCTGGATGCAGATTTGGACAGTGTGGAAAGTGCTGAATTACCAAGCTGGATCTTTGCAAAATTAAAGAACGATTCCGAGTTACAACTACATATTTGAACCAAAGTAATTTGTGGTTAAGAAATGGGGGTGCGGGGTCAAGAGGAAGAGATGTGGGAAGGAAGCCATGGAACTGGTTTGGGTGGGGCAGGAAATAAGCAGTTAGAAATCCGCCTCTCCGGGCTGCAGTTACAGAGTTCGAAGTTATCTCCAAGGAAGTAACAATTGAAGAAATGAAAATGAATCACACCCTGAGGAAAAATAAGTGAAGTGAGATATTCGAGAACAAGTCAAGAAAAATACTCGTCATTAACTTTTTGTGAGCATGAGATATCCAAGAATAGAAACTCACATTTCTCCCTTCATGACCAGAGTCTACCCCAGCGTCTCTCGAGAGTCCACAGGGCAGACAACTGCGCATGTTCAAACCCTGGGGCGCATCTTCACAGGCCCTCACTCAGGATGACCCACCTGGCCCTAGGCTCAGAGTTGTGGCCGCTGTTGGATTGTTGGATTGTTGGACTGTTGGAATTTCCCTGCTTCTGCCCTTTCAGTACTTAGTCTATTCCCAGCACAAGCGACAAGAATAATGTTTTTAATATAAAAATCAGACCAGGCTGGTCCTTACTTCCGACTCTCTAGGGCACAAACTCCGGCTCTCACGAGCACATCTGAAACCCTCCTCTGCGGTCCAGCCAGACGCCCTCTGCCCTCCCGCCCTGCTGGCCCGCAGTCGCTCTGCTTCTCTACACCAGCCCTCTGGTCTGCACCCCTCCCTGCTCCTCCTGCCCTGGGCTCTTCCACAACTGGGTGAGTCCCCTCCGCTTGAGCTTCGGGCTCCATGCTCGCCTCTGTGCTGCCTTTTGCTCAGATGTTACTTTCTCAATGTGTCTCTCAGTAACACCCGTGTTAAAACCTCACTTGTGCTTGGACCCCACCCCAGCACTCCCTCTGAGCCCCCCACAGTATAAAGTGACTGTGACTTTGGGATCACAATCCCTGGTGCAAACCTCGGCTCTCCCGCTTCCCACAGCGTGTCCTGGGCTGTCTGCTTCAACTTCTCTGAAGCCTTACTCTTCTAGTTCATCAAATGGGGTGCAGTAATAAGGTCACAGTGAGGACAGATTAGGGTCACATATGTGAAGCGCTTAGAATACCACCTGATACCTAGCTCTCTGTAAGAGTTAGCAACTACCATCTCGCAGCATGCACTATGACTGGACATAGTACTTACTGTTTACTTGTGTGTAGATCTCTTTCTATTAGAACTTTAGCTCCCCTAAAGCAGGGATTTTCATTACTTCCACTCACTACCATATCTCCAGGGCTTAGAATGGGCACATAGGTAGGTGTTCAATAAATATTTGCTGAATAAATAAATATACTGTTGATGTTTTTCTCTTCTTATTTTTGTGTTGGGTTTCCTTTACCTTAACTTTAGGAAAAATGGAATTTGTGAGCTGAAAAATATTGGTCTGTTGTGAGGCAGGACATGAATTCCTGGGTGTATTTCCCATCAACTGATTCTTTCTATCAGTACCAGAATCTCAGGTCTGGAAAAGAAACCAAGAAAGCACCAGTTGCCACTTTCCCAGCTTCAGCTCATCTCACTGAGGTTTCCCTCCATCCTCAGTCCCATTCTGGGTGAAAGGGACATAGGTAAGAGTCTTCCCGGGATCGTCACCCTCTGGGGGAGGGCATGGTCCTAGGTCCAGGGATCCCTAATTATGTAGTTAAGGAGCTTATTATCAATCCAGTATTTTTTTTTATTTTAAAGAGACAAAAAAAATGAAAGTAATACAGAGTTTCAAAACAAGATGATAAGAGATTCA
Organism: Chinchilla lanigera; assembly: GCF_000276665.1. NCBI lineage: Eukaryota > Metazoa > Chordata > Mammalia > Rodentia > Chinchillidae > Chinchilla > Chinchilla lanigera. The sequence continues at coordinate 27,018,060 of NW_004955421.1, forward strand.
CAATATAATTATTGTTATTATATTGCATATTGGTATCTGCAAGGTAGTTGCTCAGATTACCAGGTACAGACATGCAAAATTGATCAAACCATATAAGCACTGTTTCTTTCAATGAACTAATAGAAGTTAGTAGTACAATTATCTTAGCTATCTCGTGTGTGTATATATATGTGTGTACATTTCATATCTTTTTTCCCTTCCTTCTTTTCTCTTTTCCCCCGTCTCAGTTGCTCTTTCCTTTTATCAGTCCAGTGTTGAAAAGGTCTCCAAAAGTGTCCCCACTATGTGTCTCCAGGAGAAGTGTGGTCAAGACAAGCAAGGCAGCAGATTGTGCCGTCCGTCTTTAGTCATTGCAGCACATTTCTTTTCCCGTGATCCTCTTGACACCAAACTGCCTCCAGCTTCTCAGCAAACGTGTGTGTGTGTGTGTGTGTGTGCATGTGTGTGTGTGTGTGTGTGTGTGTGTGTGTGTGAGATATAAAGGGCTTTTGGGGGTAAATCAGCTCCGGCACTTGGATTACCAGGTCCACTAACTTCCAAAAGGCCGTGTCTCCATTCCCGGGGCTCATCATTGGCTCAGGGAAGCCGTGGACTTCCCACTTCTTCCGTTCCTTCTTGGGGCTGCTTGGGCCGCGGGTGAAGTCACTGAGCAGGTCAGCAGCTTGACAACACCCACAGAACTTTGTACTTCCATTAGCTCCTAACACCGCTGAGACGGGCAGAAATAATTCCTAGATGTATAATTTTCTTTGTTAGTATATACTCGCGCCTACATAATCTACAGAAGCACCATAGAATTAACAAATGTCAACCATAGTTTCAAACTTCTCCTTTCGGGCCAGTCCAGTATTTCAAGGAAACAGTAGTCATGTTCCCCTAAGCCCTTTCAAGTATATTTTGTCAGAGCACAGTACTTCATTGTCCCAACCACCTTTTCCCGCAGAAGCTGACAGGTAGCCCATGACATAGGGTGTACGGAAGCGTTCCCTCGTGCTGGGAAAGTGCCATGGGTGCAGGGAGCTCTCGGTCTCCTCTCACTCCTCTCTGCAACAAAGACTCCTCGCTGAAGCATCTGACTCAGCCGAGCTGTGCTCAGTGCTGGCCTCCCCAGCAGGGTGATCTGGAGCGGCTTCCCTTTCCATTGTCTCCCACCCTCCAGCTGGCTGTATGTAAAGGTACCGAGGGTGTGTAATGGGAAATACATGGGCACTGAACTGATACCGACTGCATGCACGGAGCAGTGAAGGGGCTGGAGTTAGCAGGGACCCAGGATCCTAGGACACTGCTACCCTCCCACCACTTTTCTTAATTCCCAAATTTAAAAATTTAAAAGAAAGGGCAACTCTATTTTACCAGAAACTTAGCCTCATCAGACCACACAACTGGAAATCAGGCAAGTAAACACATATGCAGAATTAAAGGAAGCCACTTCTATGTAACAGTCTGGTTTGCACCTTCTTTTGTGCACATGCCTGTGTGTGTGTGTGTGTGTGTGTGTGTGTGAGAGAGAGAGAGAGAGAGAGAGAGAGAGAGAGAGAGAGAGAGAGAGAGAGAGAGAGACTGGGAATTTCAACAAGGGCCTTCAGATTGAGCTATATCCCCAAAACTTTTTCATTTTTTATTTTGGTACAGGGTCTGTCTGAGTTGCCCAGGCTGGTCTCAAATTTGTAATCCTCCAGCCTCAGCTTCCCAGAGTACTAGGATTATAAATATGAACCATTATTCTCAGCTGACTTGCAACTTCTTTACCCTTGTGATCCCACAATTGTCCTTTGGGCTGGGCAGACCCGAAGTACAGACCTTGCTTCCTGGCTAGGCCCCAGCTTGTTCTATACTGCTAGGAAAATACATCTCTTCCCTGGGATGGAGGCAGGAAATGGCTCGGCCTCCAAAGAACGTCCTATAGGTTAGGCCTGGAGGAAAGGCCTAGGAAGCCTGCAAATGGGGAGAGAGGCACCACAGCTGCACGTTATGGTACGTTTCCTGTTTGGGCCCAGAGACTTCTCATTTCTCTGCTTTATCAAGCTTCTGTGAACTGCAGTTTCCAAACACTGGAGGAAGGCTTGAGCATGAAGCCAAAGCCAAGCTGCATACCCTCCGGCAAGGGGCCTGGCTCCCGCCCAACTCCATGCTGCCCCTCGGGTCCGGCCGTTTGCGCCTCTGAGGACTTCCCCTTCCCTCTGCTCACCCGTCTCTCAGACACACACTGCCTTGCAGAGAGGGCCTTCCGTCTGACGGCCTTTGAAATCACAGACCCACTCACACCGTCTCCCATCCCTCTTGGTGTGATCAGACCCCTCCTTGTGCCTCTGCCACCAGTATCGGCTGCCTATGGCTCCTTCCAAATGCTCTCAGTGGTCTCTGTACCAGTCTAAAGGGCACTGCCTTGACCCAGGCTCCCCAAAGTGAACACACACACAGTAGGTGAAGCCGGTGTTTACTCAAAGAGAATTGTGGGGGGCCTTTCTGGGGCAAGGAAAGGAGATGCAGGGTGAAGCATGGCACCAGCTTCATACCTCCCAGAGTGGAAGTGGCCCTGGACGTGTGCTCCCTCCTCTGAAGTTTTATCCACCCATCCCTGTCCTACACTCGTCCTCCCTCCTCTCATCTCTGTCGCACTCCTGTGCCCTGCATTTCTGGAACGACACATCATTTCCCACTGTGTCGTGTCAGCGACAGCTTCCCGGAGGGCTGGGCCTCTTAGTGGTCTCTCCCAGGTCTGGTGCAGCAGCTGTGGACAAGCCGGGTTGGTTACCGAGCGCCGCCATGGGAGACAGCAAGCGTGGAGGAGGCCACAGGGGCTTCTCAGTCAGGCTTGCAGTCAGTTTCACTTGCTCCTTTCAAAATCTCTCCTGAAATCCACAGTCACTCCACACGAGTAAGATCTGTCTCTGTTTGAAAACCTTTATGTTTGTTACCAAAGAATTTCACATTCTCTAGGTTGACAGAACTTTGCCCCCCATTTTTTTTTTTTTTTTTTTTTTGGATGCTAAAAGACAGAACGTCCCTTTTCTAACCTGGGTTTCTTGACAGTCTTCTCTCATTACCTTGGCCATATAGGGGACCATATGTCATCTTGCTTCCCTGTCATCATTGCTGACTTTTTTTCCAGCCACAGGAGCAGAGGTACAGGAGGGCCGGCGTGGGATTGCAGGTTCTGTGTGTCTCTGCATTCATCTTGTGCTCTTGAACAGAGGCCGGAAGCTTGAGTTGAGCAGGCCCATGGTTTGAATAATAATTCTGGGTGTGTCCTGTATCTTTGGGTTGTTGGAATTCCATAGGACTTGACCAGGACAGAGATAATACAGTGTGTGTGTGTGTGTGTGTGTGTGTGTGTGTGTGTGTGTGAGGACAGATGCCTCGAGGGCCAGAACGACCAGTATGTGCCAGCAGGAACTGCACCCCCTTGGGATCTGCCTCTGTCTGTGGTACCAGCGAACACTGGGTCTGAGCAAAAGCAGCAAGTGGCTTAAACCAGTCGGGGCGTCAGGTGGAGATCTGGACAGGGACAAAGGAACTGCGCGATGATCTTGTAAACAGAAGCAGCACAGGAATCAGTGGCACAGTTCTTAACATTCTGCCCATTGTATTCTGTGTGTGTTGAGGGGGTACGCACACGGTTTCTCACTCGCCTGTTACCCAGGGAATGCCCCACTCAGCCAGGATAAATGAATGGCTGGACTGAAGAGAATTTCATGAGGGCGACACAAAGAGGGACTATCTCCATGATTCTTCAGTGCTGCTAACCTCGTCTGGAACCCGGGTACCACTTACTTATTTATCATTTCTGCGCGTCAGATTGCAACTTCTGTGATTAAGTTGCCTCAGGGCACAAGTACACAATATGAAAGTGTAGTTAAAGTGTGTAAGACAGAACAGCAGCAGCTATCAACATGTATTAAATATCTGCTTTGAATCCCTTTGAGAAAAGTATGTCGTGCATGCGTGCTGGAGTCTAGGGCCGTGCTGAACACAAAGCAAAATTTCCGTGGGATGCATCCGGGGAGGCCGCACTGGGAGCAGGCAGATTGAAAAATCATCATCTATGTGGGTGGAGCAGTTTTTCTGTTGCCATAGTACTGTAGTCACTTGCAAAAGTAGCTCAAGTGCCGTTTAGGACCCATCCTATTTCATAGTCTACTATTTAGCTAGATAGTGGGTATCTACAGAAGCCAGTAACAAAGCCATCCAAACAAATTCTTCAAGCCTATTGGGAGCTCACTTGCAGCAGCCCCTCACTTTTTGTTTTTTTTGTTTTTTTTGTTTTTGGTTTTGGTTTTTTTCCGGTACTGGGAACCGAACTCACGACCTTGCGCTTGCCAGGCAAGCGCTTTGCCGCTGAGCTAGATCCCCAGCCCCAGCCCCTCACTTTTTAATAGTATCACGTATTCAAGTCCCTAAAGATGGTAAATGGCCACCAGCAAAGGAGAGGGGCCGTCGGGCCGCGGAGGGTGGCTGGGACGGCTGCATGCTGGTTTACTCCCCCAAAGACGCTGGTTTTGGAATTTGGCGGTGCAGTGTTCTCAGTCTTCCCAGCTCAGCTAATGTGTCCCCGGTACAGCCAGCCCTTGTGCAGAAAGGAAAGAAGCAGGCTTCTGCCTTTGCATTTAAAAGAAACTCTAGTGACCTACAGAGAGAACACAAAGCTCCCCCAGGATGTTAGGCAGCTGCTCTGCTACAGACCCAAAGGAAGGCTCTGTCCCACCTTCCACGGACTCCCACTTCTCACTGTCCATCAGCCCATTGCCAAGCCAGATAACCAGCACCACTGAGGAAAACTGTGGGGAAAAATATTCATACCCAATCTCCAAAATGCAGTGCACTTCTTCAGTTAACAGATACCACTCAGTCTCTGCACACTGAGCCTTCGGGGTTGGCTGACGGGCCACGGGGCACCTTGGTGTGATGGGCAGAGACTGGCAAGGGAGCAGCGTACAAACAGGGACCTGTGACCCCGGGCACCAGCCCCGGGTTCTGGCCCTGCAGGGTGAGTGGCTGCCCCATGTTGGGGCACAGAGTTTGTCTGCAGACATCCAAGGAGCAGATCTTCCGAAATTTTCAAATGTCTGAAGGTAGCAACAGGGAATTACTAGGCCAGAATTACTGCCTTGGTTGTATGCTCTGGGTAAAGAGCCATGTCATAGCAAACCCTTAATCCTTCCCTGCTGGAGCTTTGCACCCATTATGTACTTTTCTCATCACAGCTGTGTGATCCAGACCAACTGTGAAAAGAGCCAAGCTCCCATCCCTTTGAAAAATTAAGTATTGGACCAAACCCCAGATACAGGAGCTGCACCGGCACGTGGCGTCATTGTTGGAGCCTCGTGCAGTGGAGGAGGAAACCGTGGAAGGGGAGGACAGACGGCCAAGGGAGGAGGGTGCCGTGAAGGCTGCCACATTTCGGACTTGGGGAGTAAACTCCTGAGGAGACCTAGCCGTGCGTAGTGCTCCCTCCTCGACGCAAATGAGGATTTTGACGTCTGCCCGTATCGATGCCAGTGTCTGTTCACATCGACTTCTTTGGGAAGAATTACGGAGTAGGAGATGGTTTGGGAAAATAAAAGAGGCTGGGGACTGTAGTTGAGTGGCTACTTTAAAGTTATTTTTAATCAAGCATTTGAATAATGTAATTATGGCCGATGGGGGGAAAAGTGTAGTTGAAAAATTAAGCAAAGATAGAGTAGATAAATAATGCCCTGATTGTTGTTCACCATGCAGTCCATATGTAATTAATTTTCCTCCATCTTCCTGTAATCAGGCATCTAGAATTATCTCTACATGGTTAAAGGGCTCAGGTTTGGTAGTAGGAAAAGATAATGCTAGATAAAAACAGATTGGTGACTTGGTTCAGATGTCTACATAATAGCGGCTCCGTAATAAAAATGCCATCACCTTCCCCGCGCAGGAAGATAAAATGCAGCGCTCATCACGGATGAATGGCTGGTCTCGTCTGTCCTCGAGCCACAATCAATTGTACATCATTAACAAGACACAAAATCTTTGCTAATTAGCTTTTATGATTATATTGTTATTGCACGGAGGCTTTTAAAGCACTGGAAATCAGGGGGCCGGGAGATGCACAAAAGGAAGCTCGTGAAAAAGAGGGAGATAAAGCCCAGCAGCCGTGTCATCCTCAGAAGTTTTCATTCTGTCACCATCTGTAATTTTAATTCAGTTCACTGTTGAGATTAATATTTTTAGTAAGTGAGTGACAGCTGTTGAAGAGAAGAGTATTGAGTGCACTTTCACACCAGGAAGACTGAAAGAAGTTTAGCTGTGGAAGCGATCTAACAAGAATAATTGTTCGTTTTCTCTTTGCTTGAAATCAAAGCTATTTTTTATCCTACACACTTTCTTGTATATTGTTCTCTGAATATAAAACATAGAATTTGTCCAATTAGAAAGAAGTTAGAATTGTACTTCAAACTAGGTTATATTTTAAATAGATTAAAGATTTAAATGCAAAATACACAATAAACTTAGCAGAAAAGCCATTGGAGAGTTTTTTTAAAGAAAACATCCGAGTATATAAGCTATGTAGAAATCGTCATACTAAACCCAAGAGCCGTAAAAGGAAAATTAAATAAATTCAACAATGTAAGAAAAAATTTTCACATGGCAGACTGAGGTATACAGAACAAAGCTGCCATAAATAAAGTCACAACATTAATGACAAAAGAAAGACTTTTGCAGCTCTTATTGTAGACCAAGACCTCATATTCCAAATACATAGAGTTGCTATATCAAAATGGTAAAGCCCCCCAAAATAGAGATAAGTAAAAGACATGAATAATAATTTTTCTGGAAAAAGAGGTTAAATTTATTCTAAAACATGTGAAAACATACATAGCACAGTCATAATAAGGAAATTGCAAATTATACTGCATTGAGATACTGCCTTTTGATTATCAGGTTGATTGATAAAGGTCAGAAAATTTGACACTAGATTGTGCTGATGATGGGGTGAGAAATAGGCTCTCATTGCTGACTGGAGTATAAATTGGTACAAAATCTAAAGAGGGCAATTCAGCAATTTCTAACGAAACGACAAATGTACAACCCTTCTGAACCAGCAGTTCTACTTCTATGAATTTACCCTACCAATACATTTGTATGAAAATAGTTATTTAAAACTTATTCATCCCTGCATTGTTTGTAAAAGTAAATACTAGAAATCAGCCTAAATACCCAACTATCAGGGACTGGTTGAATTACACAACATCAGTTCAGTGGAATACCATTATTCTGTAAAGCAAAAATGAATATATTCATCAAACACCAATCTAGAAAAGTCCCCAAGATGTGCTGTTAAGTAAAAATAAAAGCAGTATATAACAAACAGTATATAAATTTGCTCTGCCTTTTGTTTGAAAGAGAGAAAAAACATACACATGTATTTGTCGTTTGAAAGCGATAAATCGTAATTCACTGTTCTTAAGAGCTCAGCCTGTTGCAAAGGCTCCAGACAGCTCGGCATTTTTCCTCCTTGTGTGCTCTCTCCTTCTGGCTTCAGCAATCTGTGTAGTGATAAGTATACATTTTTTAAAGTATCCCTTATTGATTGCCTGCCAGGGCTTGAAATTTGTCATTGCCAATCTCTTTTTGAACCTCACGACAGAAAGATGATATTCTTTCCATTTTACAAATGAGAAAACTAAGGTTCAGAGATGGTAAGTACTCGCTCAAGGCCGTGTCCTGAGAAATTGCAGAGCAAGTGTTTGAACCCAAGACGGTCCCGATCTCAGACTGGGTGCCCCGTGCTCAGCCATGCTGTGCAAGTTCACCTTCCCCGCGTGTCGGGCCCCACGGAAACGCAGATGGGGTTTTCGCCTCGAGCTGTGCATCAAACTCCCAGATGCTGCAGCCCCAGCTCAGAGATCTACCGAACCTGACTCCCTGCAGCAGAGCTTTTGCACATGGGCTTTTCAGAGCTCCTTACACAAACCAGGTACGCAGAAGCTCTAAAGCACTGCCACACAGTGATAGTAATAGTTACACGCACTATTGACAGAGCAACTCAGTCACCAGACCGGTGTGCAGCAGGTGCTGCGGGTGGCCCCAGCTCACAGATGCAGAGTGTAGGCTTCCAGAGACGGGTTAAATACCTTGCCCAGGTCATACTGCTAGCAAGGAGAGCAAAGGCTGAGACTGAAGTTACCAGGTACCTGGTTCTGGGGCTTTTAGCCATGTGCTGTGCTCCTGTATAACAGTTTCAGTAAGGTAAACACACATGGGGATTTGTGTTTTTTTGTTTTGTTTTTTTTTTTTTTTTTTTTTTTTTTGGTTTTTCTCCAGTACCAGGAACCGAACTCACGACCTTGCGCTTGCCAGGCACACATGGGGATTTGTTGTAGGGACATTTTACGCTCGTGTTGTGTGAGATCAAAGGGGCCATGGGACCTCTTCATATTATTCACAAGGAATCCAAAGCTCGGGCTGGGAAAGGGACACGCCTCGGTCCGTGCAAGTCCACGACAGTGAAAACGCTTTGCCAGGCTCCCCTGCTTCCTCCTAGGTCCATCACTGCAAACCAAGTCATCACTGGAACCGTGCGGACCTAAGTTAGGAAAGATTACACCTGTTAGAGAGAAATGGGAGAAAAAGGGCAACTGAGAATCCATTTGCCCTGGCTTTTAAAGCTGTCTTGCGTGGATGGATCAGTTTACAGATGTTTTTATAGCAACATCCTTCTTTCTCTTTTTCTCTGTGTTTGGTGGGAAAGCTTACCGAACATCGATAGTGAGTTATTTTCCTTTATTACTGCCACAAAACTGCCCTTAATAAGAACGGAGAGAAAGAAAAATGCAAGCTTTTGGTCTTCCTGTTCCGTTTCTTCAGTGGAACCCCGTAATCAAAGGTTTGGGGCTTTAACATTCTTTTTAGAGACAATATTTTCCTTTCACAAGTGAAAAATGTTCTAGGTACTGTACTGACTTGCAGATGTCTCTCCCTTGTTGGCAGTTATTTTGCCTATGACGGGAGCTGTCAAATGGGCACAACCTTGGGCCAGCTCAGACTTGGACATAGTGAACCTATTTCTGCTGCACAGCAGCAGTGTGCCCTGAAGCGCGTTTCTTAATCTCGCTGAACCTCACCATTAACTCCACTATGGTGGTTAAATAACATCTAGTAGACAGGACTTTGAGACTGTGGAGTGACTTGCTGCACGTAAAAGTGTCCACTTGAGTGCTTTACACATAGTACGTTCTTCTTAAATCTTACATCTCCTTTTAATGAGCAAAACTCTGCCTCCCTATAACCTCAGCGAATGGCCCCACTCTGTCATCTAACCACTCCGCCTTAAGTGTAAAATATCCCACAAGGTGGCCCTCAAAATATTCAGAGGCATCCTCCCCTCCAAACTCTTCCTTTACAGTGGTGCTCTGGTGTAAGAACTCCATCCATCTGTGGTCATTCTGAGCCTCTTTATCACCGAACCAGTCTTCCCACTAATTCACTAGACTGGTTTATGTATTTGAATATGACCTAAGGTACCAGTTAATTTATTGGAAGAAGTACATTATAGGTAATGGCACATTAGTCTGTGATAGAATTAGCATTTTGAGCACACGTATCCTCTAGGATTAATTCACTCTCTGAAGATGATTTTTGGATGCCTTTTACTTGAATATAAGAAAATGAACTGATTCACTGTGAGTTAAGGCCATAAGAAACCCTAGTGGAATTATGCACTCATCTAGCATTTGCCCAGTGGATTCTCTCCCTCTTTCTCTCCCATTTCCTCTCCTTCTCTCCTCCCTCTACCCTAAGCACCTACCCAGAAAGGGCTGGGGGCAGGGTCGGGGTAGGTGAGTCACAGTCAGTGACTGACCTCACACCTGGAGAATGGTTTGATGATGAATTCTGCTCTCCCAGTCTTATCGCAAAAGGCCTAATTGGCAAAATTTCCAGCTTCATGTTGTCCCATGACTTCCTAAGGATTGGTGCCTGGCGCATAGAAACACCTGTTTGGGGAGATCAGAACGGGCACAAGCCCTTTACTGCAAACTGAGTTTTTCTGTGCTTTGCCCAATCTTCATAATTGGGGTCATATTCTCTGCTACATCTTCTTGCAGCCCCATGGGAAGATTAATCCAAAGATTAAAATTAATCTTAATTTTGTGAGGTCCTGTTAGTGTCACTGCTCTTGTTATCTGTTTCAGAGGCTTGCTGGGACTTAAGGAATGTTCTCAAAGTGTTCAGCAGGCTTGGATGAAGCAAACAGATTAAATGTGAGAGATCAGTAGGAGTCAGTCGCTGAGCCTAATTGATAGCTGTACTTCATCCGAGAAATGTTTACACTAAAATAAGCGTGCATCTGTCTCTTTGGTTCTCTGTCCATCCATCTGTCTGAAAGGAAGAGTGTATAGAGGGAGTTTGACAAGTTGCAACAGGAAAGGAAAAACTGTTCAAGCATGAGAGAGCTGTTTCCCTGAAATCTGTGCTTGGCTTCTTTCCAGATATCTGGCTTCTCCTGGGCTTTGCAGCTGAATTCTCAGGGATCTATCCTCAAAAGTACTATGTGTACCAATTCAGCAGGCTCTAGAATGAACCAAGTTTTAAAAGAGGAAAACAGAACCAAATGTGGAGTCAGAGAGACAGAAGTGAGAAACCCAGCCATCTGCCCAGGAGAGTTTGCGCCCCAGCCTGGGTTCTCCAGAGCCAGCTCGTGGGATATGGAGCATCCTGGCGAAGCTGCGGCAGATGGCCTCTAACTTCAGAAGCCTACTGCCCTCCATTTTGAAATATCTCCTGCTCTGCCTCTAATATATTAGAAAACAAGGGAGGATTAGGGCTGCGACATCACCTTCATATGTACATGTGCTCTGGGTGGCTTGTTACCAGATTAGGGTAGACACTGTTCCCACCCAGGAGGTCTCAGGTTTACTTTAATACCCTTGTAGCACTTCCCATTATGAGTTCCTGCATATCAGTTACCAAAGTAGGTATAATTCCTTCATGCTTACCAATGTGCATATGACACTTTACCTTTCACGGGCAACTGTGATCATCTTCCATAAATGCTCAGCATTTAAAATACTTTGAGTTCTGCTCAGAAGAAAACACATATTTTCCTTAAAAGAATTTTGGATGAATTTTACAAGGGAGAATGATAAGGCTTCCACATGGAGAACCAAATTGGAAATACTTCAAAGTTCTTGAACTTCTACCTTGTGTTATTCACTGCTGTTCCACCTCCTTCCTAACCTGAATAGCACATTTTTTCCTCCTTGGGTCTTTGTGGTCCATCAGCAGAAGATACTGTCATCATGTAGGTATTGCCTGGTCTTTTCAGAAACAGAATGACCTCATTCCCTAGGGGACTGGACCTTAGATTGTTTCCCTTTGAGACAAAATCTTTCAGTCTTCTAGATGAAAGGGCATGAGGTAGCTGTAAACTGTGAGAACACTGGATTATCATTTTCCTTTTCAATTAACACCACTTGCTGACACCTTGTGTGATCCAAACTGCAAAGAGGCCAGTACCCACATGCGCATAAGCTGTCAGAACACTTGGGGCTGAGGATTTAGCTCAGCGGCACAGCACCTGCCTGGCAAGCGCAAGGTCGTGAGTTCGATTCCCGGTACCGGAAACACACAAACAAAAAACAGAACGCCTGCCGCAGGTCCCAAAGCCCTCCAGCCACTCTGAGTGGCATCCAGCTGCAGTTAAGAAGTCACAGCCAGATAGTGGAGCTCCTAACCAACCTGTGGCCCAGGCAATCCTCTACCTCCCAAGGAAGCTGGCAGGCGTGAGCTGGCCACAGGGAAAAAGGTTCCTGTTAATTTTTCTCTAAGAACAACTGTGCGGGTACTGAAGCAACCTTTGCTTCTCTTCATTCCTGGAAGAATGTATCCTATGGGCAGAGAAAGTCCTCTTTATTATTCAAACCATTTGAAGACAGCACTCTTTTCCTGAGGTATTGAACCAAGAAGACTGTTATCCAGTGCAAAAAGTCCACCTGATTGGTATTCACATTTTGTCCACTCCCCACCCAGGAGAAACATACTGTTAAAGCTAGTTGTCGGAACATTCTGTCAAATGGAAACTTCTATTAATTGATATAAGCATGCTTCACTGGGCATAGTGAAAATTGAGGTTCATAATGGTGACCTGGAGTCAATGAAAACTTCTGTAATGTCTTGAACCATCAGAGAAAAATTAAAATACATTCGCTGTTGTTTTACGTGAAGTGTATTTTATTGTATTCCGTGCCTAGCAAATTGGTAATGCACACCTAGTATTTCTGATAATATTCTATTAAACCAAGTGTCTGATTTGACACGGCATTCCAGTTCCCCAACACAGCAGAGTAGTGGGGTCTTCCTGTTACAGCTTACTGGTTGCTCTGCTGTGTGCAGGCTTAGGTCATTCTTATTTTTTATAGAAAAATTAATAGGTGTGAGTTGGAATCTCCATCCTTTAGCTTTGTAATTGAACATTATCGTTATACATTTAGATATGGTAGGAACATTTCAGAGGAAATATTTTAAGTAGCCATGACCCTAGACAGTGCTCTTAAATTTTTCCAAATGTATCATTCTCTTTGGCAAATGAGATTCAAGAGGACACAGGAATGGGATTCTTTCACTGCCTCAATATCTCTGCTTTTTTTTTTCCACACTTTGAATATACTTTGAATTCTGATATGATATTTTAATAAGAAATGCGTTTTTTTAGTTCTGATAAAGGCTAACAAGTTAATGTGGATTTGAAAGGCTTCCATACTTTTTTCCTTTAAAAACATGTTTTTAAAAGAAGAGGTGAGCTCTTTAAGTAGGTGAGGGGATTTAGAGTAGGGAGATAATGATTTCAAGTTTTAAAGAAGACCCAAAGGAAAGCTGACCTCAATTTATTGGCAGAAGATTACACTGTGTATTTATAGTTTGTGATACTGACTTCCTAAAGAGAAAAACTAAAAACATATTGTGAAATGTCACCATATGAAAGGAGGAGTGTGCGGCATTACCATCAAGGTTAATTTATTTGCCTAGTGATGCCAGTGACACTGCAGATTTTGTTGTTTTTTTTTTAAGATGTTTGAAATCTTTTCCAAATCATTTGATCTTGGCTTCTTTTGTTAATCTTTCACTGTCATCCTGAGCCTCTCTGTTTGGTCCATCTCTTTTTTTTCTAATCCAAGTAGGGAAGAAAAACAAGAAAGCTGGTCTAAGAAAGTTGGTTGAAAGGCTTTCCTTTCCCACTTCTATCACCATGGTGCCAGACGGTACAAAAACGGCTGCTGGTACCAGTCCTGTCTCCTGTGCTTTTCTAGAGACCTTCAGAGTGTTGATGTTATAAAACCAGGATTCTTCCAGAGGAGGCTCTGTCAGAGAAAATGTGCTGCAACAAGAAATGCATTTTCAGTAGCTAAGGTGAGGAATGGAAAGAAAAGGGAAAACTTCCATAAAAATCAGAAAAAATAATTTAACACCTGCAAGCCCTCCAAAGATCACCCAAGCCCTTGGCTAATGCTGAAGTAGATTCTCTTTGACTGCACGGCCATATGCTGCCTGTGTTCCACATGCCATGTTTTAATGGAATGTGAAATACGATTTGGTAAGTCAAACAGATTAACCTTCTCTATGAGTAAATTCTGTTTTAGTCAACACTGAAAAAACTTTTCCTTATGTTCCACACTTAAGGCTGTTATCTTTAACCTTGTCCTCTTAATGGGGTCTTTAACATCTCACCATGGAAAGCTAGAGCTTTTCCTTGAAATTTGTCAGAAATGCACGTACAAGCAATCCACGGAGCTAAAGTCTCAAAGAACTGGAGGAGGGCACACCCTGACAGTGCAAAATCTCTGCATAATTTCTGGGTGTACAGACCTCGATTTAGAGGTCCATTATAGTTTTTAATGATAAATGATTACTTGTTTGGAAAGCTTTTAGCCATGGTTGAGAAATAACAAGTAGGTCTTTAACTGGCTTTAATTTTGACATCTGAGCATCACCAAATTGAAGTTAGAGTTAAGGTTGCCACAAATAGAAGAAGGCGCCTACCTGAAGTGAAAGAAGAGGTTTCTCTTCCTTGTGTCACCACTGTGGCTGTATTGATACGAATGTGAGAGCAGCAACAAATCCCGACTTTCTCATTCTACGAGCACATCTGTCCATTCCCTGGAGGCCTCAGGAACGTGTTTCCTGAGTTCCTGCCGTATTCACACTTATCTAAAAATATCCCGAAAAATTCTTTCCTAGACAAAAATCTAAATTCTAATGCCATGTGCTGTCACCCAGCCTGAAAGCATAAATCAGAACCAAAGAAGTGTGAAAATGGACATCTTTTATTAGCATTATCAAGCATGACTGATAACAAAGAAAGCAACACTCACATAATTTTTATTTTGCAATTATTAGAAAATTTATAATTAAAATGTCCTTTGAAACTATGGTTTTCTTTTATAAGAGAAGATTTAAAATCTTTTTTCTCAGTCTCCCCTCTCTTATCCTGACTATCCAGTTGAGGGTGAATTTGATAATGTCTATAAAAGTGTTTTATGTTTATGAGAACCTAACAGGAAAGAAATTGAAGCTATTTGGACTGATGTTATCAGTGATTAAGGAGTAAACTGACCACCTTTTGAAGGTGATTTAACACTTTAAACCTCTAAGAGGTCATTTAGTGCCATGGAAAAGGTAATTTACTAAATGGTACTTTTGTAACTTAAAAAAATTAATGACCACTGAGAGTGAGCAAATTATCTGCTTTTTAGTTTAGGGTCAGGCTTATAGAACTGTATGTGAGGCCATCCACCTTTCAAAGGGATTTGATTTTATTTCATTTGAGAAGCTTTTTAAAAAGTCATATTGAGAGCTCAAGAACATTTGGGACTTTTGATTTCTCTCTTGATCATTTTCAGACACATTTACAGAAGCAGTCAGAAAAGAGATTTATTTTAAATTTTAAAGTGAATGTGACCCTTCCCTCCTCATAGTCCTATCTTTAAGTCAGTGAAATTGTAAAATGCATGCAGAAGCAGTGCAGCGCTTTAAAAATAACAAATATAAGTTTCACATAACATTTTAAACTTCACAGAACGTTTTCATGTCTCACAGTGTCAATAATGAGTTAGCTATAAGATTTTTTTCCCAGTCAATGGAAAGAGATTTCAGCTAAACACTAAAAAACCTCTCTTCATTCTCTTGATGGTGATACCCAGATGGTTGAATGAAAAAGTCTATGGAGTCATTGTCCCCGATGATAAAGCAGCACAGAGACACATTTAAATTTACCCCTGACCCAATTCTTGGAGTCCAGGAGAACAAGTTTATTCTGTACTTCTCCATTCACCAGAAAAACATCTTGTCTTTCCACCAATATTAATTATATATGTGTAAGGCAAATATTGAATCACATCCAAATAGATACACTGTAATGAATCTAGTCCCCTTGCTTGAATATCCTATGGTACTGTTTGATTTGTACAAATTTAATTATTTATTGTTCTATCAGTTTTCTATTAATCCCAATTCTGTGAGTTTTGCCAACTTGATGGAAAACTTTAAAAGACAAGACTGGTTCGGGGAGCTATTTTAGTACTGTACTCTCTGCAGGGAGTATCACATATAGGACACCTGAAACAACTCTAATTGATCCATCCTTGCTATAATTCCTACTTAAAGACAGTAGAAGCATTCGGTCCCAAATTTAAGCATGGGTCAGAATCCCCTGGAGAGCTTTATTAAACACAAAGCTATGGCCCACCATCAGAACTTGGGAAGTAGCAGATATGGGTGGGATTGCTAATTTGCATTTCCAACGAATTCATTAATTTCTAGTGACTATTGCTACTGCTGGTCCAGAGATCATATTTTGAGAATCACTGCACTAGACTCACTTAAAGCCTTCTCCAAATTTTCTTTCATGAGATTTAACATCCCTATCTACTTTAAAGTGGGATTTAGGAGCACAAGACATTATTCACAGAAACAAATATACTCTAGGAACTTAATGCTAAACCCACAAGTTAAAAGACCTAGAAGAAATCAAGCTGAGCTCCAAATATATCAGGCTATGAATGAATAACTCTAACTGATTAATGACAATAATAATAATTTTCTAAATGAGGCTATATCCCACTTCATTAGCACAGTTATTACCCGACTTATGAATGGATCATATTGTACAGTTTATTTGGAACCTCTTGTTTAGAGCTTGAAATGTGTTTGCCACAGAAGGATTGTGATAAGCAACGGTAATACATGTCTCTGTAACCCAGAATTCACTCAAAGATAGTTCTAATAGCGCCATGGGTCCTCAGACTGTGTTGCTCGGAGGAAAACTTCAAGATGTATAGCTATCTCCACCAACTGACATAGGGTATCCTGGGACACAAGCATGGAGGGAAGAGATTGTAAATCCATATCCAGGTGATATCCACTGCAGTATTATGGAGATATCCTACACATCCTCACCTCCAGTGAAATCAGCCCACAGGTCCTTTTCGCTGCTCTTTGTTAATCAGACCGTGATAGGAGAGATTCTGATAATGTCTTTCTTCAGTGGCTGGGCCAATGAGACAATCGCTGTTTGGCTGAAGTGTTCAGGAGGTGCTCCATGTCACGTGCCATAAATCACTGAGGATGTTGTGACTGCCCAGGCCTGCTGACGTGTTTCAGCCACATCACCCGAAGCTTTGCTCCAACCCTGTCTGCCTCTATAGGTTTCCCACCATCCTCCCACCCTTACAATTTTCTGTTGTTATCCAGCTTCACGAAGGATTTACAGCTGATCAGAATGGGGTGTGGGATATTTAACCACTTATCGTTTCGGGGAAATCCAAGCCCCTGGAGCTGAGCCGGTGCTCTATATTGAGAAAAGAAGACTGCCTTGGGATGAGGAAAGGAGTAAATGGACAGAGGGTGGGACCAGGAAACTAGAAATAGGACAGAGATAGCTGCAATCAGTCAGCCACTTGTGCTCACTTCTCCCACCTTACATCACTGCACGGATCTCCCAGAGCCAGCTCTGGAGTGCACGGACAACTGGTTCCTTCTCGTTTGAGGGCAAAGAGGAGCATAATCATTACTGGCAAATCAGAGAAAAAAGTAATTCCTCTAGCCACCATCCGGTACTGTCTGGGGTGAACAAGAACAGGTGTTCCAAGTTGGCTATTTTGTCAAGCAAGGAATTCCTTAGTACATCAACACACACACACACAGTGAAATGTCTAAATGGATTTCATTGATTACTGACTCGTGTTTTGCTACACCCAGTTTGCACGTGGAATTATAGACCACAGCGGTCTTGGTTCTTGCAGAAGTCAGCACCAAGAAGAACATGAACATGGAAGGATTAAAGAATTGTGTCAGAGAAAATGCTTATGAGAGAAAATGGAGAGGGGGCCAAAGATCCCAAGCAGAGCGGTCAGGCATGCCCGACCTTGAGGGAAAGAGGTCGCGTGGAAGCCTCTGGGTGGTCTGCACTCTCGGGAAGACTGGGTCAGGCCACTGGGCAGCGCTTGAGCCGAACATGACCACAGTTACCGTGTGTCTCTCAGGAAAGAGCCTGCCACAGGGTTCCTGCTGGGCGCCATCCATGGCCGGAGCAGCCCGGGAAGCGTGGCACGACCGATCGTGCGCAGGGATTTCGGAGGCCGTCATTTACGCTTCTGGTTGGACGTCCGTGAGGGAGATGTCCTGCTTACAGACCCACAGCCAAAGTGTCAGGATAATATAAATTGTGACAGTAGTGCTTTGCAGTGAGAATGACGATCTTGATTATTAAATTTTTTTAAACATCTATTCCCTTATCACTGGTATTCCTTAAAAAGTATAAAACCCAAGAAAAATCCATTAAAATATACCTTGATCTGAAAATTGTATTTTAAGCTGCTAGTTTCCACAAATGGCCTGCTGAACTGGTTTTAAGGCTGGAGAGAGAGAGCAAAATGAACTGTCTTGGCTTCACTTTGTTCTTGGAGATTGTTGAAATGGCAACCACATGGCACAGAATAGGCAGCCAGAGGGTGAGGGGAAGGCTGGAAAAAAGCCCCAGCTTCATCACTGCTGCTACAAAATCAAGAGTTGCATGAGCATCTTTTTTTTTTTTTTTTTTTTTCTTTTTGAGACAGGGTCTCC
This sequence comes from Chinchilla lanigera, assembly GCF_000276665.1. Lineage (NCBI taxonomy): Eukaryota > Metazoa > Chordata > Mammalia > Rodentia > Chinchillidae > Chinchilla > Chinchilla lanigera. The sequence goes on from NW_004955421.1 coordinate 27,036,147, forward strand.
CTGTGCAGTTCAGGCTGGCCTTGAGCTCACTTTGTAGCCCAGGCTGGTCTTGAATTTGCAAACAATCCTCCTGCCTCAGCCTCCCGAGTGCTGGGATTGCAGGTGTGCACCACCACTTCCAACCTTGAATGAGCATCTTTTACTTTTCAAGATTACCAAAATCTTTTTTTTGATCCAGAAAAAAAAATTTCTTGGTTTTTAAATCTGGAAAATCTAATTTTTCATTTTATATAAATAATCTGTGTTCCATTCCACTGGGAGGAATGCATGATGATGTTTAGAATATCAGCTGCCGCCTAGCGATGTTCACAAAGTTAACTATGCATAGATCATGCTATATTTTAAATTATGTCAGTAATTTGCCTCTGTTTCTTCTGATGTCCGAATGGAGAAATGAGGAGCTATTATTTCCAAAACCTGATGGGTATTGTCTATTTCACATGGTCTTTAAGAAGTGGAAGCATACAGGGAGCTAGATCGCTTTTACCTAACTGAAAATCCCAACCGACGCAAAGCCTCCTGGGACAGTGTGTGAACCTTGTATGTCAGTTCAGTTGCATTGTACTTCACTCTTTGTTCTTTTGTGCTTAAAATGGTCCTTAACAAAGATGACAGCACATTAATGGGTTCTACTTGAGGAGTGATAACAAAGACTTCAGTTATCAGAGGGACTATTGCTTAAGGTTCAGTGTTTTTCCCTGAGAAAAACATACATAGACTAAAGGTCAAACCATTATGGTTACTGGTGAAGTTGCTCACCATGGTGAAGGAGATATATTTTTAATGGCTGGATTTAAAATTAATAAGATAATGACTCTAAGAATAAAAGTCCTTTTTTTCTTGTTCAAAATGAAAATGTATTAACTAGTTCTAATAATATATTAACAAGCTTAACAAAGATATGGAGTTTTCTGATAGGAAGGAGAGCTGAGATTATGATTGCGATGATAATTCTGACAAGGGGATCCAGGGATAGCTTCAGAATGCGGGACTTGGGCACAACCCAAAGGCCTGGAGTGAATTCCAGTAAGTCTCAGGCTAGAGGTGGCCTTGAGCGGAAATAGCAGTGGTGAGGGGTCTAAGAAATGTGAGTAGGAGGATTTCCAGTGTTTGGGGGAGGCAGAATCTCTCATGTGAAGTGCAAACAGCCCTTCGATAGAACAGTTAATTGTCTGTAGGTCAAATAGTCTATTGCCTCAGGTTATAACCTAATAATAAGCAAGACCTTCGTTTCTATTTTGCTACACAAAGGTACATGTAATTCTCTCTCTCTCTCTCTCTCTCTCTCTCTCTCTCTCTCTCTCTCTCTCTCTCACACACACACACACACACACACATACATACACACCTCATACTCTACCTCTTACGTACTCACCAACTGTAACACATAAAGGAAGAAATGATCTCTATTGTTTTTTTTTTTTCAGTATAGTACATGTTAAATAAAGGTGGACTCCTGAAATTATACATTAGAAGTAATGTGTGATTTGAGGGCTATTCCCATATAAATTTTTCCCTCATAAATGAAGCTGCATACCCCTGTGTTTGTGGTAATCAAAGACAATGTATTTAAATGGTCCTGTTCCATCTGTCAGATGTTAGCTGATGGTGATGTCACAGGTTACCAATTTACTACCTAGTAATTGCTCTTTAAATACTTGTTTGGGACAGAAAGCAACTTTTCTTTTGCTGCTAACCTACTGACAATGCTGCTTCATTAAGTTATAGAGTAAAGCGGCCTCTAATTAAAAACAACACCTTTAGAGCAGAATAAGTTCATTTCTGCTACTATTTTTTCAGATGACTGGCTAAAGAGTTAAAATACCATGTTAAAAAGTAAAACAGCGAGGAAGCTTGTGTTTATGTAGTATGCTTAGACCAAAAATGTTTTGCATAAATTGTACTGAATGCACCCAAATCCCGATATTCATACATGAAAGAAAGAAGGAAAGAAGGAAAGAAAGAAGGAAAGAAAGAAAGAAAGAAAGAAAGAAAGAAAGAAAGAGAGAGAGAGAGAGAGAGAAAGAAAAGAAAGAAAGGGAGGGAGGGAGGAGAGGAGAAGGAAAGGAGAAAATGGCTGATGAGATCTTGTTTTGAATGGCACAGACATGAAAAACTCGAAGTAATCATTTTAAAAATATTGTCAAAATTCTGATTATTACAGATCTTCAAGTGGTAAACAGTAATCAGCAATAACAAATCTCATTTTCTTGTCTAAAGAAGAATATCATTCCAACAAGGTAGAAAATATAATCTTATTCAGATCTGTTGCACACGTGTCTTTCCTAAAAGTGGTCTTGCATAAACCTTGACATAATTCCTCATTCCAAATGTGCAAAATGAATAACATTTAATTCTCTTACTCCCTAGATTTTGGGTTCTTTTAGCTTATCTTAAACAACTTACACTCTTCAATCCACCTAAAATGAACTGTGTTCCCTTAGTCTCATTTTCTTTTTAAACTGAAAATGCTGTATAACTAGATAATGAAAGTCAAATAATTTATAAATTACTCAAAGAAAAAATAAAGGCCGACAAATCCTATGGTCAATTGCACGCTGCATCCCATGGCATCAGTGGCTTTCTAGGGCTAGCAAATGGGACATGCCGGAGTTCTGGTACCGCACATCCTTCCCCGGGCACCCTGTGATCCTCAGTATGGCTGCCCCGTTGCTGCTGGCTCTTGTCCTTTGGGATGCCTTCTAGTTCCTCTGTCCCTCTCTTCTCTGCTCCTCTGCCTGCTGCCTCTTCGAAGGAGCCTTGTCCATTCCTCCTAACGAGTACTGTTTCTCCTCCTCTGTATTTTCACAGATGGCTACTTTACTTTGTGCAAGCACTTCTCTTAGTTCATCCTGCGTAAACCTTAGTGTCCTGCGTACACCTGGTGCCTCTCCATATTTTTAGGGTCTTGGTCCAGCACCTGCCTTTCTGACTGACTCCATCACCCTAAATATTCCGAGGGTTTCTGTCTCTCTCTCCCTCTCTCACTTCTCCCTCTCAGCCTACGTATTTTCACAAAGCTCTCTCAGCCTGAAATGTTGTCCTATTAATACTTCACCCTCCATTTCACCCTGTGTGTTTTTCTTTTTAAAGCCAAGTTTCTTGAAGGACTGATCAACATCTGCTAATTTCACATCTTTGTTTTCAAACCCTTATTGAGATATAAGTGACAAATAAAAAGTGTGCATATCTAGGATGTACGGTGAAATGCTGTGACAGAGACTTGCCACCCTGACTATGAGCTGATGTGTGGCCACCTGCTCTTGTCCTCACTACCGCACTAAAACTGCTTTGATATGTTCATCAGTGGGTGGCCTGGGACCAGTCAAACTCTCACCCATGGAGTCCTCATTACGCAGGGTCTCTCGTTGCGCTGATGTCACAGACAATTTCTTTTTCAGAGAAATTGACCACGGAGGATTTTCCAAAGCATGTGCCAGCGGATACTGGTTTTGAGGGATATGAGCAGGTTTTATGTAAGAGTGTGAAAATTCTGTGGTCAAATAATTTTAGAAAGCTCTGCATTCTGTAATCCTCTTTAAAGATTCACAGTGCAAATTAGCAAGCCAGTTTTACTTTAATTTATAAAACTCATTTATTATAAAAGTGAGACTGCATTTTGGGAAATGCTGCTCTTCAAATTTAACTTTCCTGTCTCTATTTCCTCCTGGATCTCTGTCTAACCTTCAAAATTTTCCTTTTTATTTTTTAATTTCCCAGCAACCTGCTCTGATCCAAGACTCTTTCTATATATCCTCTCTTCCTCTCTCTCTCTCTTTCTCTCCTGTCTCTCTCTGTCTCTCTCTGTCTCTCTAAGTGGTTTCATCCTTCTTATTTTTATGGCTTCAACTATCTCCAGATTATTGGTGACTCCCAGCCTAGATTTCCAAACCTGCCCTTCTCTTTCCTTCAGACTCAGTGGTGTTTTTATTGCGCATGCCCACCTACATACTCCTAGATACTTTCTTTACCTGGGCATTTCTCAGGCACTGTACACCCAACGTGTCTCCAGCTGTTAAGGTCACTGGCAGTTCTGTTCCTCGCTATTGGCGTGTTTCTTATTCCTGAGTGTATGGTGTTACCCTTACAAGAAAACATGGAATACTGTGGATTTTGCCTATGATGTCACTCCCAGTAACCTTTGGCATGTCATAGTGGGATGGCTGTGTGACAGATGAAAAGGTATGATCTGAGGGTTGAAGATTTCCTCAATGGCAAAGAAATATAGAAACATAGGAAGACAATTAAGCAACGTAGGATACAAAAAACATACTCCCAGAGGGGAATATGACTTCTGAATCCCTAGCTTTCCGTGACGTGCCATTTCAATAGAGGAAAGACTCCACTGAGTGGAAGAGTTTCCTGTGACATTTTTAAAGGGCATCATACCCTCATACCCGCCCACAGCGGGCTCTTGTCCGGACCACGCCTGAAAGCCTCCTACTCACCATGCGGATGAGACATGGTGCAAGTGGGAGGATCAGTCACCAGCTCTTTAAAGACAGCCGTGAGGTAACAGCATGACAGTGTGACCCAGATTGCTTCCTTGAGTCCCCAGACCCTGCTGCCTTCCTGACCTGGGCTTTCACTTTACAAGTCCATGTTGGGTGCCTTCCCCACATTTCATTTTTATTTGCTGATTTAGATGCACAGTAATTCCAGGACCGCATAGATAAATGGAACCTCAGGGACATAGGGTTAGATACGCTGTGTTTAAATCTCAGCTCCGCGTACATGATTCTGAAGGAGGCATTTAGAATTCCGTATAAATTAGGTATAAACATATTTACCTGACAAGGGAAAGGTGAGGGTTGTGTAGATAATTCGTGACGTGTGCCAAGCACATGGCTTTCATTCCCTAGATGGTGGCTGAAGTCATGTTATGTTGGGTCCACCTTTACTTCCTGGACCTAGTCCTTCATTGGGATTAGCAGATCACATGTGTAGATGGTATAGTACGTGACTCCACCCAAATGTTCTCATCTTAATTGCGAGTTTTCACACGATTTCTTCTCTAACTGTGGTGAAGGCATTAGAAATGGTAAGCCTGAAATTCAGTACTTAGATAAAGAAAGAAGCACAAGGATTTAGAGTCTCCATAAGATAGACTGGATATGAGTTATAAAGTCTTATTTGAGTCTCCTACATAATAAAAAATCTATGAAATTTAATTGATCAAACTCAGGAGATGAAGAGTCATACCGACTCTGCCGGGATTAGAACTTGAGGTTTTAAGCAACCTAGACTAGCAAACCTGGAGCTTACTTCACTAAGCGCTCCCCTCTGGCTGTGTGATTATGTATGGCAATTTAGCACCAGCGAAAGGAAAAGGAATGCCTGCTACACTGCTATTTCTCCAGCCCCGCCTCTTCACTCCGGTCACAAAATTGAATATACTGTTTTGAAGACATATGGGGCTGTAGCTCATCAAATTCTCATGGACCAAAACTGAAATTAATTTTCAGTATATGTATATAGGCGAACTTCTGGTTTTCCCATAAAGGCAGAGCGTCTACCAATTTCACAATGTCTGACTCAAAATTTTATCTTCCTACATCGGCAGAACACTGTTTTGATATTTATCTGCAAATGAGTGATAGTCATTTATAATCCACAGAAGGTAGACGGTAAAGCAAATGTCAGCAAGTTTTAGTTGTCATGGGTGTAGCAGAAAGAACACAGGCTTTAGAATTGGATAGAGCCGGTGTCAAATGCTGTCTCTCACCCTCTTTTTAGCTGTGTGACTTAGGATAGGATATTTAAATGATTTATTTTCCCTAGTGAAAAGATCCAGAGATCAGCAGTTCAAAGATCTAATTCCTAATGACAGATTTAAAGAGTGACCACTCAATTTCAATTTTCCTTACTTATACAGTGCGAAGAACATCAATTCATGGAGATCCTAGGACTTGAATTTGTAATACCGAGAGACATTTGCAGGTGACTGATTCAGAGGAATCTGATTATCATTGTAAGCTTGGCTCCTAGGTGCCAAGTAATACTATACATGCATTTGCATGTATGGAAGAAGGCAGATCCTATTATTCCTATTTTGCAGATAGGGAATCGTGGGCCTGAATACGTTAAGTGACACTGCCAAACTTACACAGTTGGTAACTTACTGAGCCAAGTCTAGAATGTGGGTCTTCTCACTGCAGTCAGATACTTTTCCCCGGAACCAAAGAGCCCTGCTGCAGACAGAGTCTGTGCCCGCATATATCTTCATGAAATTAGCATTTCATCTCACACAAGGCTCGGTAGTTCTGTCTCTCTTTACATGAAGCCGTGCTGCCGTGTTCCTTTCCTAGCCCTGAGTTTCAGCGAGGGGACCTAAAGTCACTTCTTTTGCTCCCTTTTTCTTCACTTCATTTTTCTAGACTCACGATCGGGTTGCACTTCTGAGTCCAGGGCTCCCAATCCGTGAAGTGATACAGTGCACCCAAGAAGGGCTTTGGAAACTGCAAAATGCTTGGAAATATAAGGTATCGATGATAATCACGTTATGACTAAGCTTGCAATTCACAGTCCCAGATTTATTCATGTTTGAGGTCATTTTCTCTCAGCTTTGGGCATCCGGTTTCCTGAAATCTCCCCGTCTTTCCTTGAAGTAACTGGAAATGCCACTCATCTGCGACGTGGGCCTCTCTCAGCCCGTCAGGTGTCATTTCTCATCTCTCACTGTACTCTTTCCAGGTAACTCTTCTTCTGCCTGAACAGCTCGGTTGCAGCTTTTCTGCGTTCCTCATCAGTGATTTATTTTTGAGTGCAGATTCTGCCTATACGTCTGTGTCCCAGAAAGAAATTCTGACACCTAAAACAGTTCCTGCCAGTTAATATCCTTCTGTCAGTAGGTTGGCCCTGATTTAGACGGATTCCTGACAGCTTCCCACAGGCAAACACCTGCGAAAACCTGTCAGTAGCCACAGGTAGATTCCAGGACCTAAAGCTGGTCTGAGAATGCGAACCCCTGGATTTTTCCTAAACTGAGGTGCAAAAGTAAGGGATGCAGCGGCTCCCCCCAAGTCGTTTTGTTATTCAAAGGGAACAGTAAGAACCGGAACGTCTGTTGTTTCTGAGGCCTTTACACAGACACTTAGCGTGCAGCGGATCCAACGGTGTTTGCGGTTACTTCCAAACACTGTATCAGTAAGAAGTATTTTTAGTCTTTGGGGGATATTGTACATGGCAGACACATTGTTGACATCTGGCAGGTTCATATGCAACCACTGAGGTCTTTCAAAACAAAACTGTTGCAAAGGATATTTAAACCCAGAATGTCAGTTGGGAATAAAATGTTCCCTTCTTAGACTGTCTTTCCTGGTGTGAAATGTACAAATTTTAAAGATTAAGAGTGAGTCAATTTAGATATTCTGAAACACAGAAATGGAAAGAAAGCTTTTTTTTTTTTTTCTGAATGTCATCTACTTCCAAAATTATGAGGGAAAACTTTGAAAATTTTTTAAAGGAAAATGGGGGAATTTTTGTACATTTTCTTGCCTGGACTCATCTAAGACACCTAATTGTCTCCTTGGCAGTTTGCTAGGATGGGAATAGGCTCCGGTTCTGATGGCGCTACATCACGCTGGGTGGTCTTGCACACCCGGCAGAACAGCTCAGGCTCAGATTCTTCCCTTGTCACTTTGTCAAATGGGGATATCAATTGTGTGCATCCGGTAGGATGGTTGGGAGGAATACTTGACATACCAAGGAAGAGCTAAAGCCGGAGCCACGTGAGTAAGTGCTCAGCAAATGTAGCTGATGTTTTTCTGTTGCATAGCAGTCAGTATTCTAAGGAAGGCAGAAAGACTTCTGGTCTGGGTTATTTTTTTTTTTTTCCAGAGAAAGGTAGTTCACATTAGGTGATTCTTCTTTGAAGTTGAAAATAGATTTATAAAACTGTTTCTGTGAGATTACTGTATTTGTCTCTTGGAAATTATATAATTCAAAAATCAAAACCCAGCAACTTCTCCCAAAACATTGCTAGACTTTCCAAGTGTTATACCGTTGTTCAGTTGTTCAGAAAATGAATTTCCATTTTAGCTTAATACTTAGATTAAAGATATCAAATCCATCTCTGTTACGGTTTAGCCATTTTATAATCTTCTTGCAGTTCTAATAGTGTAATCCTTGGGTGAGGTAGGGACAATCAAATGTTGATTAAACATGATTTCATTTTTTTAAATGTTACATTAAAAAGTCACTCATTTTAAGAAGTTTTGCCTGTGTCTATGTATTTATTGATGACTCTGAGGGGTTTTTGTATATTTTTAAGACATAAGCAAGAGGCTCACAAGTTTGAGTCTAGACTGGGCAACATGGCAGCTAAGTAAGACCCTGCCTCAAAATTTTAAAAAGTGAAAGTATAAAGGGTGAGGGGCATGGCTCAGTGCAGAGGCCCTGGGTTAAATCTGCAGTACTGTCAGAAACATCTCGAAATACTGCAGTAGCCTCTGAATGGACTACTAGAGCCGGCCCTGGCGATCCCCTGAAGGGCCGGAGACAGGCCAAACGCAGCAGCTGCCGGTTATTTACGTTATGGGGCTGCTGTCCTAAGCCCGGCAACCGAGCACAACAAGAGGAGCAGAGGTCAGGAGACGGAGGGTGGGGCTGTAAAAGCCCAGGGGCCGAACTGCTGGTGTCACCGGTGCATGGAGGGGAGGGCGACAAAGCACCCGTTGGCTGGGAGCGCTTCAGGTAAGCGCGCTGCTTGGCGTCGTCGAAATCTGGCCGGCTCGGCTTCCTGGCGGGACTGCGCTCTGCGTTGAGCTTGCAGCCCATTCTGGCTGAGGATCCTGGTGTCCAAAGCCCTGGAACCATTCTAGTGCCAAAGCCAGTGCCAAAGCCAGTGCCTGCCCTGCAAGTCGCTTCCCTCCTGGCTGGTCCCACGTTTGGTGTCAGTTTCCCGAGAAAAGCGTTGGCGAGGGTGAATGAATTTGGGACACCTCCAGCCCCGTAGTTTTTGTACTGTGAGCGTTATCATCTCTGTCACCTCAGTGCTGGGAATGTATCTTCACTGTGCAGTCAGCATGCAGCCAGAAGAGTCATGGGTCAAATGCATAAGGAAAATGCATGCTTTTTATACAATGGAGTACTACTCAGCTGTGAAGAAGGATAAACTTGAGCCATTTACAAGTAAATGAGTGCACCTAGAAGCCATACTCTTAAGTGAAATAAATCAGACACTCGTGTGTGAATATCACATTGTTTCTGTGGTGTAAGAAACTAAAAGTGTAAATTAGGACCAAAATGTATAATAGATATTGTAAAATAGGAAGAAAACATTCAAATGGGAGGAGGAACAAGGGAGGAGAAAGGGGGAAAGGAAGGAAGGGAGAAGAAAAAACGAGGAAAGAAAAATAAAAATGGAGACAAAGTTTTTGGAAATAAGAAGGGGAAAAGAGCAGAAGGGAGGAGAGGGGAAAGGGAAAATTAGAATCTGGGTAGGTCATGTACGGGTGCAAGTTCCACGCGATGAATGTGATCATTATGCTTATCTAAACCACACCAATAAACTTAATTAATGATGAAAAGAAAATCAGCCATCGGTCAGCAATCCTCGGCACATGAATCCAAGATGGAAGGACAGAGTTTCTTACGCAATGACTGATGTTGCCTCAACACAGATCACATTAGACCACAACTTCACGACGCACAAGGTACTACAACTAGACAGAAAATCACAGTTGGTGGTGCCTGTGAGAGCAGAACTGAGTCAGAATGTATTTGGTGAAACTTCTGAGATGGGGGAGATGGAACATTGGTGATAGGGACAGGAGAGAGGAAAGTTCTGCAATTGCAAAGACTGTAGTTTGTACTGACTTTTCTTGTCCCCTTTTGAGAAAAAGAGATTCTTTCTGGTTAGCGTGTTTGCTTCAAGAAAGTGAGAAGCCAGGCGTGGTGGTGCACACCTGTAACCCCAGCCCTTGGGAGGCTGAGGTAGGAGGATCACTGCAAGAGTGAGGCCAATCTGACTACAAAACGAGTTTAAGGCCAGCTTGAAAAAAAAAGCAAAAGGCATTATTCTTAGAGAAGACTTTGACATTCCTTGAGAAGCAACATGAAAGGTGGTAAAGAACACAAAGCGAGGTTTACACTCACAATTCAGCTGAAAATTATCTACTTCTTCTCCTAATAAGATGCAGAGAAACAGAAAAAAGGGATGAGAATGCAGAGAGAAGGGCAAACAGCAATTCCCTTAGTACTGAGAAGCAGTAAGCCCAGGGGAAGGTCCCTTTCGGGTGGCCAGCTGGGTTCTGCTTTATTTTCTCCCTGCTCCATCAATTCTCCTGGTGCTCTATGAGATCACACAGGGGTTCTCTCCTCAGTTGTAGAGTTGTACCCCCACAGATGCATATGTTTATTCAGAGAAAGATATGTGCTGTGTATTTTCCTTTTGTCTCCCAAGAGAGTACCCATCTCATTTTAGAAGGAATAGCACTGTCTGCTCAGGCTTCCTTGGATCTTAGGCTCTGGTGTGTCTCTATTGTAATGGTCTTTAAAAGTCCACCTTCTCTGTCCTTTGTTTTTGAATAGTGGGGATGGAACTCAAGGGTATCACACTGAGCTACTGAGCTGCATCCCCAGCCCCTTCCTTCTTCCCTCCCCCTTCCCTCGTTCCTTCCTTCCTCCCTTCCTTCCTCTTTCTTCGTTTTTCTTTCTTTCTTTCTTTCTCTCTTTCTCTCTTTCTCTCTTCTTGCTTTCTCTCTCTCTCTCTCTCTCTCTCTCTCTCTCTCTCTCTCTCTCTCTCTCTCTTTTGAGATAGGTCTCGCTGAGTCACTGAGTTGCCCAGGATGGGCTTAAGTTTGTGATCCTCCTGCCTCCAGCACTCAGATTGCGAGGATTCCAGGCGTGCACTATGAGCTCAGCTTCCTCCTTATGGCACTCTGCTTCAGCTGGATTTGCTTTCTTGATGATTCTCAAAACTACATGCCAACCAGATCTGCCTCCAGAGTCTCTTTACTTGTTTTTTCTGCTAACTGAAATACTTGCCTAATGGTTCACACATTTCTCTGTCTCTGTCTGTCTGTCTCTCTGTCTGTCTGTCCCTCTCCAATTGCTCCAGTGCTACCTCCTCAGAGAGGTGTGCCTTCACCAATTTATATAAAATGATATAAAATATCCCCAAGCCACGCCCACTCCCTTTCATTTCTTTTTTAGTAGCACCACTCATTACCTGGCATAAGGTCATGTACTAATTTGTGTCTGTTAGCACACAGATTTTTACGGCAAAGGTTGTCACAAACTCCTGTTGGTGCGTGGGGTGTGTTGCAGGGACACCTGTAAAGATGAGGCGCCTGGCACATAGTGGTGGATAAATGACTGTGTTGCCCACTTATTTCACTTCTTTTTTCTCACTTGACTTCTATTTTATTATCTCAACTTCTATTAAATTTCTCTGATCAAAGATCTCTTTAATCAGTGTGGTTGTGAGAAGTACGTGATTTGTTGAAAGGCCGGGTGGGGAGTCTCTCACTGAACTCTGCCCTCCTGTCAAAACATTTACAGGTCTTTGCCACACACTTAGCAACACCCTATTGCTGCTATATCTTAAGAACACTAAAAACTAATAGCCGGGAGAAATGCCATGCGTATGCCTAATATCTTCGAGGCTGGAGAATCAGCACCTAAAGTAATTTGCACAAGTGAATGAGAGCTTCCCAGGTTGTCTTCTATATTTTTAAAATACTGAGTTTCTGTATCTGTTTTCTAAGCAAAAAATATACTTAATGTTCTATTATCTATGCACACATTATTTTTTCAGAGACTCAGAGAAAGTAGGTATTAACAATGATGTTTGCCGTAGCTATGCCACTTTCTAAGACTTTGCTAAGTTTATTACATTTGTACTGAGATTTTTCCACTGAGATATTATAAAGTGAGAGGAACAGCTAACTTTTTATTGGGTGGTTTCTATGTGCCAGGCATTGTGCCAAGCCCTTGTATGCATTTATTTAATCCTCTCTACTAGGCAGGTGAAATTATATAATTTTCATTGAGAAAAGAGAACTGAGGCTTTCAAAGGCCGTACAGATTCGGGGATAGTTATGAACTAGAAAGGGAACACTGGCAAATGCTTAATAAATTAACTAGCTTTAAAATGGCTGTGAAAACCATGGAAATCAGTGTGAATAATTCTCAAAAAATTAAAAATACAACCATCGTCTGAGCCATCTATTTCACTCTGAAGGAAGTGAAGTTAGCACCCTGTAGACATAGCTGCAGGCCCATGTGATGGCAACGCATTGCACAATGTGGAAGCAGCCCAGGTGCGCATCCGCTGATGGATGGATAAAGGAGAATGTGCCCTATTATTCCTCCATAAAGATGAAGGAAATCAGGTCACTTTCAGGAAAATGGGTGGAACTAGAGATCCCCAGGTTAAATGAAGTAAGCCAGACTTAGAGGTTCAAATATCATTTTTTGTCTCATATGAGGAATCTGTGTGGAGAAGTCTTTTTAAAGCAAGATATATGAAAGCAGAAAGGAGACTTGGTGAAAAGGAAGGTGATGAAGGAGGGGGCTGGGACGCAAAGAAGGGTGCAGTAATCAAAAGGGGGACGAGCAGTACCTTGGTGTCGTTTGCACACGTGGATACACCAAAATGAAGTCCACTGGGTGGTGTGACTAATGCATGCTAGTTAAAAAGGGAATAAAAGTAAGTGGCTGTGAGAAAAAGTGTAATATCCCAGTTGTCTGAATGAATATGCCTTAGGTTATAAATAAATCTAGTCTAGAGAGGAAACAGCTTCTGCCTTCTCACCAAAGCTGAAAATATGCGATAATAAGAAAGGATTAGATATACAGGTTGAACATTCCTGTCCCCAAAGTCTGAAATCCCCCAAGGGTCCAAATTCCAAAATTTATTTTTTCTGCATATTTTCAAAAGGTAAATTCAGACACATGGATCTGTACCAAATGAAAATACTAAGTACAGCTATACATTTGAATAATGTATTTAAATATTTTTACTTAAATACTATATATTTCCACATAGCAGTGTTTATATATATTCTAGTAAAAAGAAAAGGAACTAAGGATGTGTGAGGGAGTGTATTCCATCAGCAAATTGTACTTAAATTGTCACATGTTCCCTAATGTAACTTAACCTAACAGTCTACTTGGTTGATTTGCTTATGAAGTGTTTAAAAATGAAATTAGCCTTGACAAAGAGCAAACACATACATATGTTACATGCTTCTTTTACTGGGTTCAGTTCAGTCTGCAGTTTTTCTTGAATGTCTACCCATGCCCTAGTTGTTGTAGGTGCGCCTGAAGACGTATGTTTTAAATGTAAGTTTGATTCTTCTCACCGTCAAAGATTTGAGAGCCTGCATTTTAACTTGCATGTAGCATCTGAGCTGAGATATGGAACTATTAAACTGAAAACGGAAGATTCACATATGTGACTGTGCAGAGTGTTTCAAGACCTTGGGGTTAAAAACCTCACGATAAAGAATAGTAACTAGCACTAAGTGTCCATTACTTGCCAGGTTCTCAGTGTCGGTTGATTGCCTTGTCTTTGCAATGTGCATGTGAGGTGTCCAGTGTTCTCACTTCATAGGTGAGGACGTCAGTTCAGAGGCGAAACTTGCCCAAGAACATCGATACGGGCCGAGTCAGAGTCGAACTCAGCTCTCTGTGGCTTTCTGACTCATAGCCGAGCATAGCAGACACAATGAAATGAAGTTTTGATATCTATTTTTTTTAAATAAAACAAGGCAACTCATTTGAAGATGAGGAAAGAGGAAGGCAGAGGTGACAGACAGCTACTCTGCATGAGTAGGGAGAATTGGAAAGTGAATTGCTCCCCTGATAGCTATTTACTACGATCAATGCAGATGGCCAGATAGAATAGTTATGAATCTAAAATAGTTCTTTTGCTTTGATTATTTGGCTTGTTTAACTGTTCAGACAGATAATTATAAACTCTCTGAATTGCTGTAGGTTGTGTGCATATAACCTTGATGCTATTTGACTGACTTTTGATATTTCATCTCATTTTCCTAATCACTTCTTGTCCAGTGGGTGTCCTAAGGGATAAGGAAAGGCACACTTTGAGAATGACCCCAGTTGTGTACATTCAACAATCTTCCAAGCAAGATAAGTGTTCCTCCCTTAAAGAAACTCCATGCACAGAAGTCAGGGTTACAAAGGGACAAGCTAGGAGATAATGGTTTGATTACAAATGACTCCTCTCTTTTGAAAGAGCTTTCCTGTAGATTGTTTCATTAGGAAAACCCTCCAAGATATTTAAGACTATTTTAACATATGAATGTGAATTGCACCTCTCTTTGAAGAAATATCTGTTGTGTTAGGTGAAACACATGCGCCTTGCATCAATTAAATGCTTGCCCTTATATACAGTACAAAATGCTTCTCTAATTTATTCTTTTAATAATTTCAAAAGCAAACAGAAACCAGGGCAAAGATGAAGAGAAATAGCAGAGTGTGGTCACCTGAATTTGTCCAACGAGTACTATTTTAAATCTGCTAAAACTTTTTGAGGAAATGTGATAATAAGTTGTCCTCCCTCCCATTCCAGCTTCTGAAGAAGCATTTTTGACTGGGAATTAGGTAAAACTTATTCTATATATAATGTATAGGAAGATATTTAAACTGTAATTGTATGTAATTTGAAGGAAATGTTCTTTCAGTGGAAGGAAGATTGACTTACTCGGGGATATTAAAAAATACAGGAGTTCACATTTTTTGGATAATATTTTATCATTGTGAAAACTTAGTCTTAATAGACCCCTACATTAAATTTCAGTAAAGTGGTTTCATTTTCTTTAGCAACCATTAATAGCTATTAGAGGTTAAAAAAATAAAGGCTTTATATAGACCATTAAAGCACACTTAAGTAATTTGTAATTGACAATTAAATCATCATGGCAACGCATTATCGTAAGTTTGATAGATCTGCCTTTTTTAAAGTGCTGAGAAGAAAGGCCCTTTTGTAAGACATCCCACTACAGACTATTCTCGCATTTTAATTGATCACAAAGCACACATTGTCTTGATATATGTGCTTGGTAATCATCTTATACAAGCTTCCTTTTATGAGGACTTGGTGCTATGTGTGCAGGAGTCTGGTTCAGGCTAGAAGCAGTGCCCTTAGTGAAATGTGGAGTCAAGAACTATCGCCAAACCTTTCCTTTGCCCACTATTGTAATGTATAAAATAAGAGTTGAAGGTTTCCACTTTGAAAGCCCAGATTCCTCATTTTCTCATTCCTTTTCCTTTCCCTTCATCACTCTAAAGACCCATGGATGTGTGCCTACAAAGCTGTCTAAATGGTCAACCACCCCCGTGCCCAAATGTGATGGGTGTGAGGGTGTATAAAAGGGGAATGAAGGTCTCTTGCTGGAGGATTTTCTGGGGAATGGGAAGGCACAATCTAACAGCTAACTGACGAGGACGTTGAGGGAATGCTGTAGAGATGTATAAATTGTGGATTTCATGGAAGGAAGCTGAAAGTCAACGGGAGATTTTCCTGCAGGTCAGCCACGGACAGACTGCGTGACAGCGGTGAGCTTTAATTTTGGTCCCGCCATCTCGATTTCATTCTACTACTTGAAACACGTCTCAGGGTATTAATGAAAGAAATGAAGATTGGCAAGGCCACAGAGACTCTCCATTCTAAAACACAAGCAGCAAAATGGTTGATACTTTCAAAATATCCCCTCAGTCAGTAGTGCCAGCCAAAGACAGAGTACATTGAAAGAATCATGCTGCACAACCAATTAAAGTTTGGGAGGGAGAAGATAACGTGTAGTTTCTAAAGTACAGTATAAGATAATTAATCACCTTAGTGGGGTAATAAGAAAAAACTTAATAGGTACTCAACAAAATTAAACCCTATTCCTAAGCAGGGATCACAAAAACCTGAGACTGTGAAGGAGTTTTCAAGTGTAATAAAATACAAGCACCCTAACACGCACTATATAGGTTACAAACTATCTTGATTCACCAAATACTGTCTGGAAGGTCTGATCACAGAAAGACGACAGAAGTAAAGTAACAGATATGCTAGTTATACACACAAAGAGATGTGTTTCGAATCAATAATAATTTGCATTGTGATTTTATCATTGTAAAAGATGAATATAAAGGTAAGTATAGAAAATAACTATAATAATTTAAGGAGAGTGTGAAAATTTTCAAAGCAAGAATTTGCCTTAATCAAAGTAACAGCTATGGAAACTATTTGAAATAAACATGAAGTCTTTCCCAAAAGAAAAACATCAAAATTTTACTAAATTTAGAATTAACCTATCCTTCTAGGTACAAAAGCCAGTACTACGATGTTAAATTTTCCCAAATAAATCCAAAAATTCAGGAGAAGCACCAATCAAAATCATAGGAGAATGTTTCTTGAACAGACAAGATAATTCTAAACCTCAACTTAAGCTCCCTTTGAAAGGAAAGCATAGTGACTAGGAGTATCAGGTACTGTACAACCCTACTAATTTTTTCAAAATTAAGACAATGAGATATCAGCATGAGAAATGACAGATTCAGTAGCTCAGAATCTGGTGCATAAGCACATACATCTTAACCTGAAGCCAGTGGGAAAAGTTCACGTAATAAACAATAGTGATAAAACTGCCTCTATGGGAAAGAGGGAAAACTCCAGCTGGAGCCTTACCTCGTACCACACACCAAAATAAAGTTCACATGAGTCCACTAATAAAAGTAAAGGCCAACAAAATACAAAGGTAAATATCAATCTTTGATAATCAGGGCAGACAAAACCCTTTATGTATAAAATAAAAATAAAATACTTGAAATATATGGCTACATAGAAGTTTTAAATTTGTGATCTGAAATTAGTGATCTGGAAAAATTTTAAAGTCATGTTTTAAGAATTAAAAGACAAAAATATATATGGAACAGCTGAAACTCAAGTTTAAAAATTACTAGTTTATGGCTGAGGCACATAAGCTGACCCTAAAAGTAGACGAATGACAGTAAATATTGAGGAAACTATGTATCTTCACTAGTTTATGAAGAAATACAAGTGAAGCAGTGAAGTAACATGTTTTCACTCATCACATTTATAAAAGTAAAATTAAATAATTATGCCTTTGAGAGCTGGATGTGGTGTTACACACCTGTAATCTCAGTCAAAACCTGGGATGATGGTTCATGACTGTAATCCCAGCGCTCTGGGAGGCTGAGGCAGGAAGATTGCAGGGTTAAGCCCAGCCTTGAGAATGTAGTGACTTTATCAAGACCCTGTCTCAAAATTCAAAAATTTAAAAGGGCGGGGGATGCAGTACAGTGTGAAGGCCCTGGGTTCAATCTGCAGTATCACATCAACCAATCAATCAATCAATATTTAAGATATACTCCTATACATGAAGGAGTATCAATGATTTCAAAGCAATGTAGTTAGAATCTCTGAAGACCTAAAAGAATTCTCTTCTCTCAGAAGAAAATTAGAAATGGCCCTCATGTTTGAAAATGTTCAACTCAATGCCATATATAGTATATATGTATATATGTATATATATATAAAATTTAGAAACACTCTTAATATCTAACCTTATGGAAATAGTTAAATCAACTAACATGACTTTAGTGAAATGAAATAACATGCAATCCCTAGAAAACATATTTTTCAAAAGTCATCATTTACATAGGAAAAATGTCTCATCTTTATTAAAAGGATTGCAAAATCAATGATGGATACAACTCGATTTTATACAAAAAGATGAGCTGTGTGCTTTGCAAATGACTAAAAGAAAATATTCCAAAAGTTAAAGAATTATTATTTTCTAGTTGTGTTTAAGAAAGGCTAATTCTTTTCTTCATATTTATTAGTATTTCCAAGCAATATTGTAAGCATGGATTGCTTTTAAAATCAATAAATGTTATTTTTAAAAGAATCACATTCTTTGTCGAAATTATCACTGAATCTGAGCTAATGTCATCTAAATTAGGAGCATTTTAATAGTAAAGTTTTAGTGCTCAGTGGGAATTCGGTATATTATATTCATAAGTTTCATTTGTAGCTAGATGCTATATATAGGATTTTAAAGGAAATGATCTTGCAGAGATTTCTGGGTGAATAATTGTTGTCAAACAAATTTTGCTTCAGCCTTCTACAGCTGGGAAGTGGGGTTCAGTACATTGCTCAGCAGGGCACCAGAGAACCCTCTTCTACTTACGCTGACATGGCTTGGTCATCGTTTGGGACAGTTTGTATTCTCAGGGGCTTTGCATAACCCCAGTGATTTTGCAGGCCTCCTAGCACTGGCTCTCATGTATAGAAATGTGAATGAAAGGCATTCAAGTGCTTACAGCATCTTTTTGAAGTCCCTGTGTTGTGTGTGCGTGTGCGCACGCGCGTGCATTATTTTGTTTCTCTGTGTGTTCTCCCTATAAAGTATTCCTTTTGAAGTTCAGAGCTTAGGCGGAGAAAGCCTGGGTTTGGCGGGTGTAACTTTTGAATGCATTAAACAGAAGCTTTATTCTCAGGTTATGACTGACACCAAAAAAATGCATATTATTTCTTTGTTCTCCAAAATATAGTGGGAGACGTGAATATCTGAGGAGCTGGGTGTGCATATGCACACACGTGTGCATGTGTGTGTTGTTTGCTCGGTGTAAGAAAAAGGTTTGTAAAGTTACAGTGGAGACACTTAATGAATCTGGCGTCCTTCAGGCCGTCTCCTCAGGAACAGTTCTAAGGACAGGCCAATGGCATATGCGCTAAGGGAGTGTGACAGGAGTCTTAGTTGCGGCAACCGACTGCAAGGAGAAGGGGCTGCAGAGGCCTCCGGCACCCAGGATGAGAGCCGGGGAGTCTCAGATGTGGGGTCACATCTGCCTGTCACTGACAACAGCCATCAGTAGATCATAGGGGAGATAAACTGTCCAGATCAAATTAGCTGACTACACAGGAGCAAAGTTATGTGAAGGAAAAATAGGGAAGGTTTGTTTCCCAGTAAATTTGTTTTCTTAAACTTTTTGGACAAGTTTCTGTCTTTTCATCTTTTGTCAATTTCCCTAATATTATATGTGTCTGTAGACAAATACTGCAGCTGTCCCCATAGACTTGTGAAAGTAGAGAAGTGCTCTTCAAATGTCACTGTAAGAGCTGGGGTGTAGCCCAGTGGTAGTTGTGCTCAGCATGAGCAAGACCCTGAGTTCACCCCCTGCACCCTCTAAAACATTATTGGAATGCTAGGGTACCCCAGGGCCTATTGGACCTTGGGTCATCTAAAAATAAAGCACAAATATCTTTTACTCATAATTGTGCATAGATCACATGACGCTCACTACGGTGCTTGCTCTCAGATGTATTTCCCTCATTTGCACCTTCCACATCTCTCATAGTTTCTATCTTCTAAGAGGCCCCTTAGCCAGGTATTCTCACTGTAGTGCTTCAATCACTTGGTCATTATTTTATCCTGCTATGCTCTAAGCATTTATTAAACAGCTACTCTGTATCAGGCACATTACCAAATACTGGAGATACAGAAATCATCGTCATGGTCCTTGTTCTCAAGGACCCAAGACACAGATAAGAAATGAATTGGCTCATCAACTGCTGCAGTATGGCTACACACAAATTCCTCCACAGTATGGCGAATTCTGACAATAAGCATTTATTCTCACACTTACAAGTCTACAGATCAAGGGCAATTTGGCAGATGTGGGTGGGAGTCTCTCTCAGTCAGCTGGGCTTGGTGACTTCCACGGTGGGGTGGGCTCAGATCTTCTGTGTGTGTGTCCTAGGGCCCCAGTGGAAAGAGCAGCAGATTCTCTGCTGCATGTTTTTCTCATGATAGGTCACCATGTGCAAAGATCCAAGCCAAACTACACAGCAAGCACATTCAGTATTATGTCTGCAAACATCTTAGTAGTTGAAGCAATTCACATTTTCCAAAACCAATGCCAGCGGAGTGAGGACATATATTCCACCCATGCTAGTGCATGTAAGGTCACATGATGGAGGGAGTGCATGAAGAATTGGCAAAACAATTTAATCTACTGTACAAATTATGACAATAAAGCGTGGTAAATGGTACAAGTCTGTTAAAAGTTTAGAGGAAGTGCAGAGAAATATTTCAGAGGAGGGGTATATCAATCAGAGTTCAACCAGAGAAAAAGAACTAGTAGATAGATACATAGATAAAAGATAGACAGACAGACAGCTAGAGCCTAGATAGGTAGATAGGAGATAGATGATGGATGGATGGATGGATAGATGCATAGATACATAGGGAGATGTATGATAGATGTTTACTACCAAGGATTTGACTTTACACAGCTAGAGGGCGTTTATTTGTCATTTCTGGATTGGACACTTTCAAGAAGTTTTGGCTACTGTTGTGGACTCAACTATGTCTTCCCAAAATTCACAGATTAAAGTCCTAATGTCAATATACTAAATACCTAATATACTAAAGTCCTAAAGTCAAATGTGACTGTTACCGGAGATAGCACTCTTAGAGAGGTAAAGTTAATAACATCGTAAGTGTGGGGCCCAGTCCAGTAGGACAAGTGTCCTTGCAAGTGCGGGCAGAGGCACTAGGGACGTGCAGCTGTGGGAAGGCCGGGCAAGGAGAAGGGCCTCAGGAGAGATCAACCATGGTGACACCTTGTTCTTGACGTTCAGCATCCAAACAGTTTCTGTTGCTGAAGCCACTAGTCCTTGGTATTTGGTTATGGCAGCCGCAGCTGACTAATACAGGTGTCTCAGTCGTCTTAAACCTAGACAGCAGCCGCAGCTCCTGCTGTCTGTCACTGGTAAAGAAACAATTCAGAGAAGGGAGTGTTTTCTTACGTTCCGCAGTTGCTTGCTTTCCTTTTTTCCACCATGGTCACAAAGTCTGATTATTTTTCTCTTCAGCAAGAGTTGTTTATGTTTAGTTGGGAACATTATGTTTTACCTGTCAGCTCCTAGCTGCTGGATCTCTCACTTCCGTGTTGATGTATTCAGAGAGGACCCTCGCTTACTGACCTAGAGGTTACGTGGAATCGCCACCATTTCTTATTTTGCCTGATTTACGAGATTAATACTGTGGCCTCACTCTTTCTAGTGTCTATTTCTCTACCTTTGTCAATCCGTGCTCCTACCTTTGGGCCTGCTTTCATGCTGTCCCACATAACCCAGCCCCCACTGGTCTCCTCTGCCGAGATGATGTCCTCACATTATCCCTCCATACCCTAACCAACTGACAGCACGCCCTAAGGTTCTTTGAAGTCCTATCCCACCAGGAAAGGCTAGTTACTCCAGCAAACTCTTCTCTTCTCTTCTATCTAGGAGCTGTTATGGTGCGTAAAATCCCACAGCAGTAGATACTATGTTTGTTTGATTCACTTATAAGGTGTGTCATTCTGACTTGATAATCAATTTCTTAAGTGTTTCTCAGCACCAGCTGGTGTTTCTGAGCACCTATTTTTGTGGTCAGCACTGTGATATTTAAGCTGAGCCCTGATGATACACAGAAATACACATACTGTGGGGGTGGTGACCGTTGGAGTTTTGCATGAGTAGGAAATGGCAGGAAGAGAAGTCATGTCTTCAAGGAACTGGAAGAAGTTCAAGGCACCAAAAGCTTAGTGTGCCGGATGCAGAAAAGTGTGATGAGTTGGACACGTGGGTTAGCCATATTACGTGGCTTGGGCTCTATCTGAGAGTCTGAGGGATCTAACCTTCCATGGGATCTCAGCAGGAGGTAACTAGGACCGTAGTTCAGTGTTGAATGCGTCTAGCCGAAACCCCCAAGCGTCAGAGCCGGAGAGAGCAGAGATATGCATATTCTTAGGAGGTGCGACGGCCCTGAATTAGGACAGAGTCGATGGCGGGAATCGGGAGCATTCCAGATGAAGTGTCCAACTGACTCCCATTGCTCCTGCGGCAAATTTTACTCACATTTAGTCTAGTTCATGAATATTTATATTCCCCAAATCATGCATTGCTTATAAAATTTAAAGTGGACACAAAATGTGTTCAGTCTGGGCACTGATTTCCTGTATATGTCTGGTAAGTTAAACACTTACTTCTTTAAGGATATGATGCTTTAAATATTTAAAATAATTAACCCCCCCTCCAATTTTATCCAAGTCCAGAGTTTATAGTTCCTTGTAAACTTTGAGATCCTTCTCGGTCAAAATTCTCAGTCACCTTCAGAAACTACGTCTGCTCTTGCTCTGTGCAAACACTGGCTCCATCCAGCCTATTGGAAGCAGACGAGTTCGTTCTGCACCGTTGCTCTCTGGTCCTGAAGCCCCATGCAGTCCCCTTCCCCTGCTCTATTTTTAGCTGTGCATTGTGGGAGATGGTGAAGGCAGCGGAGTGCTTTCGGCTCTATCTCAGAGATCAGGGCAAGCGGCTGCATGTTTGGGCGGAGTCATTGCCAGCAGGGACGCTCTCTGAGACTTCTAGGACTTCCCTCTGCCCTCTACCCTTCTCGTTTTCATCAAGTTTGCAGGCACAGAGCTAAACTGCTTCCTGTTCAAACTAGGCTGCCTGTTAGGGTGATCGCCCCAGCTCCCAAGCAGTTTCTGAACTGCCCTGCTTTTCCATTTAGCACCCGAACAAATAATTCATGTTGTCATTTACAGCAAGGCAACTCAAAACTTTGTGTGCATATATTTTCTCTCTTCAGCTAGGTTTAAACCCTTCTGTGATGTGTTCAGCTGTCATTCTCACTGGCGCATCTTCCACTGCCTCCCCCTCAGATTTCAGTTCACCCTAGGGTTCTGGTCTCGGTCCAATCCTCATTTTTCACCCTCAGGTTTCTTCCTGGATGATCTCATGGGCTGCAGTGTTTCTGACTGCCTCCTGGACTTGGAAGCTCTGCCTCCAGGCATCTCAAACTCAGCTTGTTCTCCGTGGAATATGTTGTCTTCCTCACTACCCTATTTTACTCTCTTCCTGGTCTCTTTCTCAGTCAACAGTCTCATTATTTGCCAAACTGTCCATGTTGAAAACATAAACATTATCTTCAATTCCTGTTTTCTTCATCCTACCTGTTCAGCTGGGCGTGTCCTGATTCTACCACTGAGATGTCTTTGACTCAGCCTCCCTCCTTTGCCGTTACCGCCTAGGTGATATGGGGTGGCAAGAAGAGCTAGAACTCTCTCCCATCCTGGCAGCTTACTGTGCTTATCATCTTGGACCTTTCTTAATCTCCAAGGCCATCAATCTCCCCATTGGTGTAATGGGGGCAATAACGTCAACTTACTGGATTGCTCTGAGAATGCAGTAATCTGTTCTTAAGTGGAGCACTTTGCACAAGTCCGACAGACAGACAGTGGCTGGTACGTAGAAGAACTGCCCTACAGCCTCGTCACCTCCTCCTAGTACAGGGGCGGCCTCGCTTCCCTCCTCCATTCAGGGTTCATGTTACATTCTCAAACCCACTGTCTTCCTAGAGCCCAAAACTTTTGCTGGCTTCCTGTTGCCAGAGTCTTTACCATGAAACAACTTCCTCCCTCACTCAGCCCCAGACTGCATTGCGCCTTGTCTCCACTGCCCCTGTGGCCTCCAGCAGCTTTCTTTTAAACGTCACGCCTTGGCCATGTTTCTGCAACATTTACCATATGCATCCTGACAATGTTAACTTACTTCCTAGGAATGGAGAAGTCAAAGTAATGTTGCCCGTCTATCTCTGCAAGGTAAAACAAAGTCAAGTTTAATGAGTTTACACAGTAAGGCTACAAGTATTTAGGAGCCAGTTTAAGGAAATACGTGTGGCATTTAGTAGCATTTGCTGTTTTGTTTTTAAGAGCAGACGAAGGTTGGAAATATTCAGAATGCCACATGCTGTAGAGCTCTGTGTGCTGAGAGGGGAGCAGGATACAAGATTCACTGGAAAAAGGAAATAGGGCAAGCACTAGAGACTGTGGCACAACTAACTAAGGAGTTCAGTACACAGAATGGGCCCGTTCCTTGAAACAGAGCAAGTGACAGTCAGTCTGACTTCTGACTCCCCCTGTGCAAGGGTAGCTGCTCTTGCTGAGACCCCACGAGGATCAGCTTCCCACTCCCAGGGCCCCTGATTCTGACGTCTCCTCAACATACCCTCCCTGCGCAGTGCGGCCGCCTGCACTTTATTGGCCCCCAAATCCACATTTATGCAAAAAAAAGTATGAAGTGTATAATTTTAGGTTTGATTTAGACATAATTTTATCAGTATTTTCTGTGCACCCGTGTAAATGGACCCATATAAACTTTTGCATTATGATTTTATTTTATTAGCACGTGTTTGCGGCACATGATTTTCATTCATCTCGGGGAGTAGGTAGATGTACGTACCATGGCTTGTTTCCCTCTAAATCCCCTTCCGCTTTCCCTCCCTGCTCCTCCCGCCTCTGCCACCAAGCCCCCTTTCTCCACTTTCCATTCTTGCTGTCGTTATTCTCCTTAGCTCGTATTCATGACACACAAAGTTTACATCATTCAGTTCTTGGGCTCCTGTACCTGGCCTGTCTTCCTACTTCCCCTTCTCTCCTGTCAGCCCTCACCCTCTGTCTCCTCCCAATTTGCAGCAAACTATTCCCTGGTCTCCTTCTGTCCATCCTTTACTGAGCTCTTTGTACTTGGCCTTGCTCAAGTGAGAGATGCTGTAGGTCTGTAAATTGTGTGTCTGATTTAGCGCACTCAACGTCACGTTTTCTAGATGCATCCGTTTTCGCACAAATGTGTCAAACTTATTTTTCTTCTTCATAGCCGAGTGGTATTTCGTTATGTGTAGATACCATGTTTTCTTTATCCATTCTTGTGTTGATGGAGCCCATATAAACTTCAAAAGTTAAAAAACTGAAAATGAAAAGCTCATCATTCCATCTCTAGGCAAGTGTATGGTCACTAAAGTTAAGAACAGGCCTTTCCTAATCTTTGCATCCCTCTCATTTCCTAGCCTAACTCTGCAATAACTGCTTCTCATCAGTCTTGGCGTTTCCCAGTTGTATGGAATAGCTGTCAGCCACTGAGACTATGTAACTTAGCAAGAACATGCTTCACAAAAAGGCCCAGGAAATGTTCATGAAGAATCTACCATGTGCTACATCCCGAGCCCTTTTCACATTATATACTTCTAATAAAACCGTATTTTCTATTACTTTTTGCAATGTAAGTGTCACAATGCAAAGACAAGCAGAGAAACCCCCCCAAAAAAAGTTGGAGTCATTAATGTCACATTTGAAATTTTAGCTTTTGATTCTAGAAATTACCTGTAACAGAAATAAAGGCACCTAAGTAAAATTTCTTTTTAAAAGTGTTTAGAATGCTCAGATCTAGAAGGGTCAAGAAACTGATTTGATCCTTAGCTACCCACCATTATTCCAATATTGCAGCATTTCTGTGGTTTACATCTCACCAAGTTTGAGTCGTCTAAAAATTTAATTCCTACAGTCTAAAACATCTTTGTGCAAATAGAGGCTATTGAAACAACCTAAGTATTTGTTGTTGCTCTTCATTAATTACTGATATACTTTTTTGAAAAATGCATTCTATCAACCTAATTTAGCAATAACCAAGACAATTAAAAATTAACTCTTGCTATAGAGGGCCTCCAATATTAATGATTTGTCTCCAAAAGAGCTTTTCCAGCCTCAAATTTCATTTAGAATAGGGTTTGAGAGGAATTCATATAAAGATATCTTATTCAAGACATAACCTTTCAACTAACTTTTCATTAACTTACTACCTAGCTTCTCAGGTTGTTACTGTCACGTTGAATGAGATGGGGTGCGGTCAGTGTGGTCTGGCCATCGACATTGCTGTCGTGTTAGAAAGGCACCAGCTTCATTCCACTGCACCCTTCTTGGGCGTGTGTCTGTAAGCCTTTGTGTGGGGCTGCTGGACACCCTGTGGGGTCGGCAGACTGAGACCAAGCTCGGTCATGAGTCACCCCGACTTTCTGCACTTGACCTTGTTCATCCGAAGTGGTCATAATACCGGATCTGCCTCCTCCATAGTGCTGTGGGGACTAAACAACCTGCTAACTATGAACATTTAAAACACAGTAGCTTGAGAAGAATATTTCTGTCTTAACATCTGTTGCCAAGCAGTGTCTGACTGGGAATTTAAAATTTTCCATATAGTTTTTTTTTTTTTAATTTTAAAGAGAAAAAAGGTAGCAAAATAACAACAGTGAAGATAAAAACAAAACAACACAAAAACAATAAAAACAATACAAGAGTCCAAAACAAGATGATAGGAATTAATAATGGTTGGTAGATTACATATTGTTATCTTCCATGAAGTTGCTCAGATTACCAGATGTAAGAACCCAAGACTGATCAAACAGTTAAAGAGGATAGCAATTAATAAAAAAAATCAGAAACGATACAGAGCTTCACTAAACACGGTGGTGGGAATTCAGTAATTTAACACATATATATTAAGGAAAAGATAATCTATTGGGTACATTAAGAAGTGCAATTATGGGGCCAGGGATATAGCTCAGCGGCACAAGTGCCTGCCTGGCAAGTGCAAGGTCCTGAGTTCGATTACAGGTAGCAAAAAAAAAAAAAAGAAGAAGAAGAAGAAGAAAAAGAAGTGCAATTATTTATTGAATGTGCATTTGGAGTTTAAAAACATGTGTATAATACGTAAATGTCACCAATCGCATGACTTCTTTCTATTCACTCTGCTTTATAATACCAAATTCCCAGAGAATATTTATGCAGAAGTGAGTCTGTTACTGTTGTGTGTTAACACTTGCCTCATAGCTCCGCCCAAATTAGAAAGTGCGTGGAGGCGCAGGAAAGGGGTTTGCCTCTGAGCGGTGTGTTCCAGTGGACATAACCCATGCCAGATGTCCGTGCAGTCATGCACTCTTTATGACTTCTCCTGTTCCAAGCTCATTTACATGATGCTTTTCCTACTTAAAGGAATATCTTAGATTTTATATGATATTTTCTGGCAAAGTCATTCATTTTGATATCTTTGATGTGTTCTAAAGGGGCAAGAACATGTCAAAATGGGATTGTTTTGGACATGCCTGTTGTTTTCACGATTTGACATTTGTCGAGTGCTTCCCCATGTCTTCTTTTGTCATCTAGACGTAAAGATAGTGACTAGCCGGTCTTTGCTTCTTCCCTTCAGTCCAGTTGCCACACTAAACAGGATTACGTGCAGCAGGGATTAAACAGTCTTCATCTCCCCAACCCAGAAACATTCCTGAGCTGAGGATCAAGACCAAGTTCAGAGGTCAGAGAGCTAGCAAGATCCTTGGGTGTGCTCCAGATCTTCAAATGTGTGGGCAACAGAGTCCACCTTTATTTTCCGCACTCTTCTCACTCCCACGAGTGCTTTGACTTCAGATTACTACTGAGAGGCCACTATTACCTGATGCAGGACAGCAATGGCACCAGTATTCAGTGACCCAGGTCTGTTTCGGGGTGTTCTAGGTTGTTATATGCAAACTGAGTGTTCTTGACTTCCGGTCAGTATACACTTCCTGGAGTCATACCTTGGCTTGTACTTTGCAGCAACTGATTGCTCCGTCCGTATCATCTCATCTTTCCTATTTTATGTGTTGAACTTGCTATTGTACTTAGCTAATATGCATGGAATTCTTCTAATTCCAGTGACAGAGATGCAATGTGTATTTTCCCAGATTAAGTGGTATATGCAAAACGCAGCAAGTACAAGGAAGGAGGGAAGAAGATTTTATTATTTTGAAAAGAGCAAGTCCTTGGTATTTGGAAGGTGCTACCCCGGGGTTGAATAGGAGTTCAGGATACCAAGCAATCTTTGTGTTTCCTGCTTTCTTTAGATGCCCTGCTTGGGGGAAATGTTCTGATTTATGAGAACCCCGGTGTGCACAGAGTTAAAGCGTTTCTAAGTTCCTCAATCTCTGTCCTCTACACCTCCCATTCAGGGTGGGGCTAAAGGTCTTGACCTTGTCATTCTTCCTGAGGAGAAGAGGAAAGGAACAGATGCGTCTGACGGTGAATGCAGTGCCCCAGAAAAGAGGCAAAAATCCTTTTCAGCACGACCTAGCTCAATCCTTCCCCAGTTGCCACTATGCTTGCTGATAGTTCATAGCAGAAGGGAATTGTGAGATTGGTGTCATTATTAAATGTATAAGGAAAAGGTAACTGAGTTGCTTGTTTTTCTTTCCAATTTTTTATAGATGGTAATTAGGAGAACTAGCACCAGCCTGGCTTGAGTGAATGCAAACAAGACCCCTATAGGCAGCAGAGTATATTAGTGTAAAAATATGCCTAGACAACAGAACTTGTCAGAGAGGATTATTTCTACTTAGTGAATCTGCGGGAGCCCCTTTGCTCTACTAGTCAGCATTTGACTAGGGAAGAGAGGAGAGGGAGAGAGAGGGAGAGAGAGAGAGAGAGAGAGAGAGAGAGGGAGGGAGAGGGAGAGAGAGGGAGAGGAGCGCATTAGTGAGCAGCGACTGTGCATTGATGTTGGAGCGCACTTCTGAACTGGCTTTTGTTGAGACTATCGGTGTAGAAAGCATGCGCTGTCCCAAATCCGCTGTTACTATGAGAAATGAGGAGCTGCTTTTAAGGTATGTTGTTGTGTGTTCTTTGTGTTTAATGTGTGCTTTTGTAGTTACCAGGGCTGGCTGAGACAATAATCATGCTCTGAATCAAGTAGCTTCCTTAGCTTAGCAGAGAAAGGTGGGGGGGAAAGAATCTAAAGAGAGAGAGGGAAAGGAAATTGAGACCAAGGGACTGGGAGAAAGAGCAAGGAAGGAAGAGAAAGAAGGACT
The DNA here is from genome assembly GCF_000276665.1 of Chinchilla lanigera. Classification (NCBI taxonomy): domain Eukaryota; kingdom Metazoa; phylum Chordata; class Mammalia; order Rodentia; family Chinchillidae; genus Chinchilla; species Chinchilla lanigera. The sequence goes on from NW_004955421.1 coordinate 27,064,853, forward strand.
GCTGTGAGCGAGTTGTATTTGTACCAGTTGCCTTTTGAAAGCAGATCATGTATTTGTTCCCTGCTATTTGTGAGTGGCCAGTGGATCATTTTGAGGGTTCCGAATCTGGCTCTTGGTTCGTCTTTTCCTTTGCAATGTCTAAGCCTCTTTCATTATTATGCATTCTGCATGGAATAATCACCGAAAAAGGAGCTGAGGAGACTCCATATTAGACTTGCGTTCCAAATACCGCTCTAATCTGGACTTAGCCTACCTAAATAGTCGTCCTGTGTTACCAGGTTTGGATCACTTTATCCTGTTTGCCAAAATGTGTACCTGTTTGGAGACGTCTGTTCATGCATGGCGTCCTGGGTCCCCATGTACGGAAAGCAAATATTTGTTTCCTGCATTGGTGTTGGGATTCTATCACCTACCAAGAAGGAGGCACCACTGACCTTTTGGGAAGCAGAGAGAGAATTATGATAGAATTGGCATCCTGCTTTGAAAAATGTAGTCTTTTGTTTATTTGCTAGCAGACATTGTAGCACTGAATACATCTTTGGGTCTGACAATGCTACTGGTTGAACAATGGAGCTGTCAAACTAGCTTAATGCATGTCTGGGGCTTTTTTTTTTTTCCTCAACACCCTTTTTATCTCCTATAATCTTATTTGTATAGACTATCAGGACGAAGAGCTTTTAGAACTGCTTGTTTGTGGTTTTATGCTTTAAAAAAATTTACTATCTACCGTTCACAGAGCTTTTTGCATTTGCAGTTATGTTGGTTGGATTAAGTTAGAGATTTATTGCTTACCTCTCTATTAACTACAGAAAGAAAACTTATTGATTATGAATGCTTGTAATACTATTATCATTCTGGCAATATCTTCTGATCAGATCTGCTTCTACAGTATCTACTGCTTAAGGTTTTAAAATTTGTTCATTTGGTAGACTTACGAACTGTAGCAGGAAAGATAAGTTCAGAGGAATAATTTAATGGTTAAATTATAATTCCTAAGCTCTGTTTTCCCTTTTGGCATCTATGTAGATGAACAGTTTAGAAATTCAAGGACAAGTAAGAACTTTTGCCCTACAATTTTGATCACAAACTATTATCGGGTAGCCTATTGAATTGTTACATTAAAGGTCTCCATGGAGCATACTGATTTTTGATTTATACTTATGTCCTTATAAAATACATTTCTATGGAGGACAAACATTTCTAATATCTTGAAATTTCTTTCATTTTATAAGATAAGCATTGGTTTCTAAGGTGAAAACAGAGACTATGGAAAGAAAATGTGGAAAATCTATTTGAAACTTCTCAAATATTCAAACTGCTTCTATTCCCACATTAGATATAAAAGAACTGCCTCTAGAAGTATAAAAGATGATTAAGTTACAAGAAAATCATTTTACTAAGGTTAATTTCTGTGAAGAGTATTCTAGCTAATGTTTAGGTGTTTTACTTAACTATGTATGCCCTTGTAATATATCAAAATATACTAGTAAATTCACGGAGAAAGATAAAGGATCTGAGTTTAAAGAACAGAAAGGAAATTGATTTAAAGGGGCAAAAGAAAAAATAAATTAGCTCCAAGTATTTCCTGCTACATTTTGGTTCAAATTTTTGATGTTCTGAGTAAATGATGAACAAGATGTGGACATTTTCAATTTTTTAGCAAGTTGAAATGTTATGAACTATTTAATGCTGAGTTATTTAAATAAATGTTGCTGACTAAATAGAATTGTCTTCTCAAGTAGGAATTTTCTGTTGCTAATATCTTCAGAGCCCAGGTGCACCCAAAGCATATATATGCAGTGGAATGATATTTTTAACAATATTTTTAAAGTTACCCATTGTGAATTGAGTGGATATTAAGTGTATACTTGCTATGTTCCCTCCTAATGGAATCTGCACTTCCCCCCCCATCGAGTATACTGATAATTGCTTCAAGAATGAGCTCATAGAAGGTAATGGGTGAAGCTTCATATCACAAGTTAGCCAACTGTTACCAGCATACACAGAGCTGCTTTCATGGAATATTTTTAATCCAAAACAAAGATTGCAAGTATTTTTTTACTGTGATTTCGGAGAAAAATACTCTTCAGAGATCATTAGCTACTTGTCGTAGCTTATTTAAATTTTAAAAATTACTTGGAAACTCCATGTTGAATTTTTTTTCCGTTTCTACTAAATTACCAATTATTTAACTGTTGTCTATCCACTTTAATTTCAGTGCAGTCATAGGTCTAGAAACGAGGGAAATCTTTTCTCACTTTGCCTCACCGGTTGCTTGATCTATTACTAGCCTCCAAAATTTGCAACACTCCCTCTCCCATCCCAGCATCCAGCATACAAATGCTTTTATTCTTTAACCTGATGGGGAAGGTATGAGATTGCCAGTAGTTGGCAAACTTGTGTGCACCTATTTCTACGATAGTAATAAGATAACATAGCCTGTATCCTATTATAAGCCTCTGTGTGTAATAATTGCCCTGGATAGGGACCTAAACAAATGTAGAAATAAGATTTAATGCTAAGCCCAAACGTGCAGAAAAGGAATAGTAAAAGATTCAAACTGGGCAAATGGTTTCTTTCAACAGAGAGTAATGATTGCACCCTAAGCCCCTTTACACATAAGCCGCAGGAATATTCATATAGATGTATTCAGCAGACTGCAGACTGAGATCTATAGCCTCGGTGTGTTAAAATTCCTTTATTTCTTAAAATGAAAGACAGTTTTTCTTTTTCAAAATATGAATGGATGCAATTGCAAAATATCCTTTGGGGGCTGAAAAACAAAGGAGAGCGTTTGATTAATATGCATACCTAGAACTTTGCAGCAAGTACAGATTGTGCTTGGATACCTAGGAAGTCATTCAAAGAGTGAATCAATACTCATTATTGTAATCAGGGGGGTTAATTAGGTGAAAATGTGGCTGATGGAAAGTTCATTGCTCACAGCCCTGGAAACACCCAGGTTGATGAAAAGAAAGGTAAAATGCAAAAGGAATTCGGGAATGATCACTTGGTACTGAGGTGCTAGGATTTGTAAATTTTTTAAAAACGTGATTTTATATAATTGTGGTTGTGAGGAAATTAGAAACATCCAACTCTGTGGTGTTTGTGTAGAGGTTTGTGCACGGTGTTAGCAGAGCGCAGCTTGTCGGCGGCGTTTGTCCGTCCTTCTGTGAACACTGAAGACGAGTGAGTGCCCTGGCGATAATGTGTCTTGGATCATATCCGTCAGAGCGTCACTGACTGTTTTCTATATTTGGTAACTCCTGAGAAATTTGGGGGAGTATTCCTATTTCCTAAAACTATTGACTGCTTCTGCAACTGTGATTGAATTGGGGAGGGCTTTATTTTTTTAAGTAACAGTGACCTTTATTCTGTAGGAAAGATGAGGCAGTGGCTCGGAGTGGATTAAAATTCTTTTACTTAGGTGACATTAGGAAGACAGTGTCAGAGAAAGGAGTGCCTACGTGAAGTTTTATGATGTAGTCCATTCAGAATAAAAATGAAGTGTCCAAGACCCGGGGTACCTTTCTCATCACATGGCACTCACCTCTGTCGATGGTGCCAAAATGGAAGTTGGTGCATGTGTGCGTGTGCGTGTGTGTGTGCATGCGTGCGTGTGTTGGACCTCCTCTCAACTCAGAGATGCTGTTACTTAATGCTGATTTCAGATGAGGTGCACTTTGTAGCCAAAGATACCCTTCTGCTTCATGGAAAGTCATTGGGAATTATCACACACAGGTATGCGTACCTTTGCTTCGCCCTCTTCCAACTGTGTGGCGGATCCTGGCACATCCTCTTGTATGTCAGGATCATCTAAGCTAACAGGAGCTGGCATCTGTGGAGAGAAGGTGACACTAGCCCAGAGTGACATGTATTACAAGGGCAACTTGAGCTCCTGCTACCTCGGCCCACAGCAGGTCGACCTGCTCATGATTGGCTGCTACAATCATGATAAATCACTCGAGTTTATGAAGCAGGACTGCCAGCATGCTCTCAGAAAATTAAAAAAAAAAACAAACAAACCACAAATTCTCCGTAGAATTATTTAGTTCAACAAAGTTTATTGTCATGGTAAAAAAGAAACTGTGTAATGGTCATGTACCTTTGATATTCATGGCTTCTTTTCATCGCTTTTTGAGAAAGCTTACAGCTGTAATCAGTAGCAACTCTGTTAAACCTTCTGCAAAGTGATGCTATATTCTAGCAGGTGCCTCCATGCAGAAATCCATGAGGACTTTCCACCCTTCCTGGAAAGCTGTCCACCTCACTCCCAGGAAAGCCCACAGGCCCTGTGCAGTTCATCATGCCTTGCCTTTTACGTGTTTCGGTCCGGGACCCCAGCTCTCTTTTTCATTCTGTAATTTGGCTTATCTACTCATCCAGAGAGGCTTTGAGAGTCCTCTGCAAGTGAAAACCCCCTGCACAGGTGCCACTGGCATTCCTTCCTGGTGGCAGTGGTCAAGATTTGTTTTGATCTCTTTAAAAACTAACTTGATAAAAAGGAACGGAGCCCTCATCCCAGGCCTCAGAAGGCTCCATGTCTGTTCTCCACACATCATAACTTGCTTTCTCCCTACGCTCTGCGCTGCAGACCTAGGACATCACTGAACACCTTAATGCTGCAAGGATAATCGTGTGAAGCTGGCTTTCTCTCTTCCTTCTCAACTACCAGTTCTTGGTTCCAACAAAGATTGGGTATGGGATATGAGAACAAAAAGAAGGAATGAAACTAAAATTTATTAACAAGCTACACTACGCCTGGCACCACACTGAGTGTTTACTTTTATAATTTAATTCTCACAGATATCCAAGAGCCAGTGCTAGTTGTATTCTCATTCTACAGATGAAGACACAGAGACCGGGAGAGGTAAAGTTAGAGGCCCACACATTCACAGGGCAGAGTAGAGGAAGCTTATAACTAAGGCTCAGCCAAATCCCTTTCCTAGCCACGGGGAATTAGAACCAATGAATATTTGCTGTTTTAAAGCCATATCTTCCTCCAGAGAAGCATTTTCACCGTAGACTTTGATTTGGACATGCCTCCGCATTTTATCGGGGAGGAAACTGTACAATTCAGCAAGGAACCTCTACTTAGGATCTGAGATCAAATTACTGGTCACTGTTTATAGTTTCAGCTGCTCAGCTCTTCCTGAATTACAGTTCTGTTCATTTTAACTTCCAGTGCCAAATTAGGGAAGAGTGTAGGACTGAACAAATTATACCCTATCTTGCTCACCTTAGAATTCATGCATCCTCTGCTTCACTTCTCTCAAGCTTTGATCTGTATAATGGGAGCAGAAGTTGAAAGGAACAATGGAGGATTTTAAAGCATTATGATAAGCAAGATGTGAATTTTTACATATATGAGTTCCCAAAGTACATCATACCGCAATCCTAACCAACCAAGCAACAAATACATGCATATATTTGTGTGTTTATGATGCTCAGTAAAAGACACAGTCTTGGCCATTAAGCAGATCATGATTCTCTCATAGATTAAAAAAAGGATCAGTAGTAAAATGCAGAAAGAAGGAAACTGAACCAGGTCTTGAAAGTTGGGCAGGACACGGAGGAGTGAGGGAAAGAAGGCATGTGTCCTTTAATACATCATGAATTGATCTTTGTTTTTAAAACCAAACCAAGTAAAATCTTTAGCTTAATCACCTTTCTTCCTTGTGTCTGGAACTCGTTCACAGCTCTTCTCCTCTGTAAACTTGTCATAATGCTATGGAATAGGGCGGATGTAGCCATTCACATTAGTAGAGAATTGAGAGACTGAGCAGTTAGGTAACAAAGGTTTACTTACAGCCATGACATTAGGACAAGCTAGACCAGCTTCAGGAGACGGGTGGACTAGTTGTCCATGAAGATTTTTAGTTCTTTTAAGAGGAAGGGAAGAGAATTTGGATTTAGTGAGAATTAGAAATTAAAAGCAAACTTAAATAAAAAGTCATTTGGGATTTTCAAAAACCTCTTTCATAGGCTAAAAATGGTTTGAGATTTGAACCATATTATAGGGAAAAATAAATTTCCTGTGCTCAAAACCTTGATGTATTTTCAATCTACATGTCACCGTAATAGCTTGGTTATATAAATGTTGTAGTAATAATTAGGCTAACACGTTGGACTTCTTATCTGAGGATCATGATAGGTTTTGATTTGTCAGCCATTCATCTCTATTAAGGAATTAATGACCACACATAAGACAAAGGTCTAGCTGATGATCAGAAAATTAGAAGACTTGTTTCCAGTATTGATCAACTCTTTGACAGGATGAAATGCAGAACCCACAGGTTTTGTTCTTAAATCTCATAATCTTTCACTCTATTTGAAAGTAGCACATCCTAAAGAGTCTAATCTGCGTGCACCAGATCAGATGTCTCCTGATCTTAGTAGCCAAAAGCTCTCGCTGGGAAGCACTTATCATTGTGGGTAAAGTGGATTCATGTGCTTTATTTTACAGAAACCCAAGCTTTTGCTTTTATAATCCTAGCTCTTCTTCAAGATGTATTTGCTCAGAAAAAGAAGAGGCATTCGGGAAAATGGTGCTGATTCCCTCTTATATGGGGCATTTGCTTCTCGCTGGATTTGTTTCACTCGCCCCCACCGGAAAGCTTAGCATGTCCACTTCTCTTTCCTTCCACACACACCTGTTGCTGCTTTCTCTGGGGTCTAATATTATGCCCGCAACTATGTGCTCCCAGCTGTTGCTGCTCAGCTGTTGTGTTTTGTCAAGTGATTTCTCCTTTTTTAAATTTAACAACACGTGACAGTAAGATAAGCACTTCTGGCTGATTGGGGAAAACATTTGGTGAGGGGTGGAAGGGTGGCTTATGGAGGGAATTAGAAACTTCATGCTGATAAGTATAAATTTTGTCCCTGCCGCCACGCTGGCACCAGATAAGGGCACCTGGTATAGTTTGACAAATCTCGGCATCTTCAAGAGGGCTCTGAAACATTCCTTCAAAGGCTTTTATTTTTCCCCTGAGGGCCTTCCATGTGCAAATCACTGTACTGCACTGGGAAGCCTTTTTCTTCTTCCCACCCTTTCCCCAGACTCTTCGGGATTTTCACATCATATTTACTCCCTTTATGGTTCCCAGTCTTCCATCTTCCCCTCCCTCCCCCTGGTAGTGTCTGGAAAGGAATTCCACCGCTCACTGCAGAGACAGCTGTTCCTAGTTCAAAAATCAGCCTTGGTCAAGGCCAGTGAAACTCGATTTCTTGTGTAGATAATACAGCTCCTCCCTGCACTTTGGTGGGTACCCACCTCCTCAGACACATAACTGTGGAGGTGGAGGGGTGCCCAGATGTTGTCTGGCTTCATTTGAGAGAAAAGGGAAAAAGGAGAGAGAGACAGAGAGAGAAGGAGAAGGAGGAGGAGGAGGAAAGGCTACAGTGGTACAATGGAGAAAGGAGAAAAAGGAAGGAGCAAGTTTGGGAGGGAAGTAATGAGGTGGTTAGGCTCCGGGTCTGAGGGACCCAGGGCCTTAACATTTCCTCCCCTGGGAATGGAGGCTCCAGACAACTCCAGAGGACCATCGAGTTTTCCTGTGCGAAGGTATGTATGAATGCCATCTTCAACTGGAGGGCCTCTTAGAAGGAAGATAAATCACCATGCTGGTTTTGGGGGGATTGCTTGTTTTGCTCTATTAAAACTCTATAAAAAACTATGAAAACAAATCTCAGATAAACACAGGATTTCAGAGAACGAGTAGAAGCTCTTAGTGGGAAAGAGTGACTCCTTAATAGTCCCTTAAAAATGTAAAATCAGAGCTTAGTAACTTTCACCCATATAGGCATTTAATTCTACTTGTACCGATGTGACACAGAAGCTTCCAAAATGGGGAGAAAGTAAGTGAAGTTTTAAACTATATATTTACTTTAAGCCATACTTTTATGGAACTAAGAAAAGATATATTTACAGTGTGTCACTTGAAAATTTGTTTGGTTTTTATTTTGAAGGCATTAAAAAGAAAAACCATTGTTTATGTTTGTAAGTTGCTAATGAAACCGGAGTAAGCCAAGAACAAACACATGGCCACCAAGTCAGATATTCTCTCAGGTACTTAAAATTCATGTGGATTTCAAATTTATTGCCTGGAAATGATGGGAATTCCCATTATAGGGTCTGTATTTCTTGCTCCAAATGGCTCTGAGCACATTTGGCTTGTTGTTTTGTTTTGTTTTGTTTTGTTTTTTTAACTGAAACAGCTATGTTAATAAAATTTGAATTTGAAAATGTGATAGGCGAAAGATGTTTTGGATTCTGGCATGTCAAGAGCAGCCAGGAGTGGGGAGGAGCAAGCCTTTAGTGAAGGTGGCCTGTGACTCCACTGAGCAGAGCGGTTGCATTCCTGTTCTGTAGCCACCTTGCTGATGGCTACTGTTTAAAAAAGACTGCTGTGTGGGAAATTACAGGGAAAATGGAAATTCGTCATAAAATACCTGAGGTTATCTGCAAGAGAGAATGAGTTTGCTTCATTGTAAACATTAGCAGGGCGTATCGGACACCAGTGTCTCAATTATATTTTCAACTTGGCGAAAATGTTGAAAGATCTCTAGTCAAGGACCAAATCCTGGCTCACTGGTTGAATGGGCGCAGGAAAAGGATTCTTCTGACTCGAGCGTCGTGTACTCTGCACAAATGCATTTATTAGCACTCCGTTTCTATTGAGGGTTGTTTTTTAAGGCTGGTGATAATTCAGCGCTCGAACAATGGCCACTGGACAAAACCCAGTGTGAGATGCGGGCGAGGAGGGAAGTGAGGAGCTGAGACAGCGCAGCACACTGCCTTGCCTTGGAAGGCCTCGTAGAAAATGAGGTCATTCAGAACTTTCCCTTGAAGTGCTCCCAATTCTTGAATTGCCTTTTGTTTGGGAAATGAATAGCAAGTTGATTAAAAAAAGGAGACAATTAGGGGAGGCAGGGGGATGGGGCTAAGAAGAGCTTGAGGTTTTCCTACAGTGCAGCTTAAACTATGAGGGAACTTCGCTGTTCCCCACTGCCTGGACCCCGTGATGTCAGCACTCTGGTGTCATCGGCCAGCTCATGTCCACCAGAGGGGCCGCCGATGGCTTCGTCCCTTCTCACTGCTGTCGATAAGATCCCTGGCTATAAAACAGCTTACTGAGCCCAAGAGCTCAAGGGCGGCCCAGTGGAGCTCCCTGCCAGATAACTCCCACCGCCACAGGAGACCTGAGGGCGCGCTGCCGCAGGACAATTAAAAAGGGGCCCTATTGAGTTGTTTTCAGGGTTTTTTTCTCTTCTGCCAAAGCAATCAAACGAGAAATTCGATCATCAGGTGTTATTCGGTTGGATGTTTTTGTTTTTATTTTTGAGCTCAAGAGCTTTTGGATTGTTTATTTTTAAAAGTGGCTAGTGCGTGGTGTGATCATAGAAATTGAATAGGTATTAGAAATGAAAGGTGCACCCGAAAGGCCGTCGTGAGTAACTGCACGAGAAAGCATTTTATTTTCCTCTGGTACCTGCATCAAGTGTGCATACAGTCACTACATTATTTATGCAGCTGGCAGCCACAGTATTTAAATTCAGCTACACCCCATAAGCTTTCCTTGGTTCATGTCACTGTATCTCATGTGGAGTGAATTTTCTTTTATATTTGACCCTGGTTTCTCTTCTAACTTTAAATGGAAAAAGCAAATGTGCTTTGAAAACTATGTTACACTGTAGTTGTTAAATAAGGCAATAACCTATGCACTTGTAATTCTCTTTCTATGACCTACTTACATACTACTTCACCCTCCTTATAGTATGATTAAAAGCTGCTTTGAATCCACTATTGCCTCAAGGGATTTGAGGCTAGAATTTAACAAACTGCTGAGAAGGCTTAAGTCAGTAAGAGGGCTCTCCTGCAGCTTCTCCTAACGGATTCACATGCAATTAAAGGGAAACTAAATATTTCACAAGTATACATGTTGATGAAGCGTTTTCTACCTTACAGAATGTAGATATGTATGGAGCTTTATCCCATCAGTGATTTAAAAATATTTCTCTTTGATTGACATGCCTGTGTTTCGGCTTCCTTTTGGGGGCCAGTTCTGTTTATTTATCTTAAATTTGTTATATGGTCAGTTCTCTGTATACATTAGGAATTTATGTAAATAATATGGAAACCAAAAGGCTGTCCGTTTGTCTTCATTTATCCAGCTAATTATTTTGTTCAGATTATTAAAAGACCAACCCAAAAATTACAATTTTAAAGGCAACTGGCAATAGCTGTGGTAAAGGGTAAATGTCGTTTAGTATTATGAGGAAAATGTGGACATTTTTGTATGTATGTAAGAATTCACATTATTCAAGAGAAACCACCAATACAATGAAGAGACAACCCAAAATATTTGCCAGCTGTTCTTCAAAGGATTAGTATCAAGAACATATAAAGAACTTGAAAAAAATCACACCTCTCAAATTTAAAGATCCAATCTAGGACCAGGGATATAGATTGGTGACACAGAGCCTGCCTGGCAAGTGCAAGCTCCTGAGTTTGATTCCCCATACCAAAAAAAGGAAAAACCAGATCTAATCCAAAAATGGCACCTGAGAGGAATACAAACAGCCAATAAATACATGAAAAAATGGGCAACAGCATTGGTCATTTGAGAGATGCAAATTAAAACAACACTGAGATTCCACCTCGCCCCAGGAAGAATGGCTATCATCAAGAAATCAACCAATAACAAATGCTGGTGGGCTGTGGGGAAAAAGGAACCCTTCTCCATGTTGGTAGGAGTGTAGAATGGTGCAACCACTGTGGAAATCAGTGTGGAGACTCCTCAAAAAACTAGGATTAATGGTCCCATTTGACCCAGGTATTCCTCTTCTGGGTATCTTCCTAGAAGAATTAAAAACATCATACCACAGAGATATATGTGCGCCCATGTTTATAGCTGCACGATTTGTGATAGCTAGATCTTGGAAACAACCCAAATGCCCATCAACTCAGGAACGGATAAAAAGATGTGGTCTTTTTATATAATGGAATACTACTCAGCCATAAAGAAGGATAAACTGTAGACTTTTATAGGTAAATGGATGCAGCTAGAGACCATACTCATAGGTGAAATAAACCATACACGCATGTGTAAACATCATATTTTCTCCCTAGTGTGAGAAGCTGAAAGAATAAATAAGATCCAAACCGTACCATAGACATTCTGAAATGGGAAGAAACTTCAAAAGGAAAGAAAAACTGGGGTGGTGGAATGGAGAAAAGAAGGAAGGGAAAAGCAAAAATATATATGTATATAAAAGATAGTTCTACTAATTTCTCTCAGTTCATTGAAAGGAAAGGTTTGTGCTAATAATGTTTGTACATGAGTAACTAATTTAAAGATAGCAAGATGCAATGTATTAACCATTGTTACTCTCCTATTATCTTGTTTTTAAATTTTGGTTTTTTGTCTTTAAAATTACACAAAAGAATTCACCTTCTTGCAACTTTTCCTCACTTATTCGTGAACCTAGACCTGGCTCCTCAGGAAAGACAGTACTTAAAAATGAAGATTAGTCTAGTTCTATATTTTAACTACTTTGCAATTACAAGATCAAAAACCAGATACTCTATATTGTTCAACTAAAGAAGGAAATTAAGTCAATTATGTGTGGATTTAATTGAACACCACAGGCCTGTGACTCCATAATGTTCAATGCCCCGAGCCAAGATTGAAAATTGATTTGAAGCTGATATGTAAATATTTTCTTTCATAATCTCTAAAGATCTCATTGTAACACAAAAAATTGACGAAAAATTTTTAAAAATCTTTTCTCTATATCGTGGCTGTTACATTTAACCGTGCCCGACTTAGTTGTTTAACCCTCTGTAACCCAGGGACGCTCTGGTTTGTGAGGAGGAAGTCCACCTCCCCAGCACAATGTTCTGGTTTTGTTTGGAATAATAACGACAGTAGAGATCAGATTTTGCAGACAAAAGGGTAATATCTCTCTATACATGGTGTGTGTGCACATACTTAAGTTGTACATATATGACGCTCAGCTGAAGGTCTGTGATGATAAAACAACGTGGCGATTTCTGTGGGAGGCAGACTATAAACCTCTCGTGTGTAATTTGCGATACCGGTTTAGAATGTGAGCTACACCGTGAAGTTTTACATATTTGCGACTACACCGTGAGAAGTTTAGATTAACCCGAACACCGGGACAGGACGTAGAACGCCGAATTAGAGCGCCGTCTCATAAAGCACGGAGCTTCCCGGAACTTTGCACATCTCCCGGAGGCTGCGGCTGCGCTCGCCCGGGAGAGCCCCGCGGCGCCCGGGCCGGCGGCGCGGTCGGGGTCTCT